>NC_091223.1:19097284-19124784 GCF_040958095.1 Procambarus clarkii | reverse complement strand
CGTCACTGGTACAGTCAGTGACGAGTTATACCCGACTCGTCACTGGTACAGTCAGTGACGAGTTATACCTGACTCGTCACTGGTACAGTCAGTGACGAGTTATACCCGACTCGTCACTGGTACAGTCAGTGACGAGTTATACCTGACTCGTCACTGGTACAGTCAGTGACGAGTTATACCTGACTCGTCACTGGTACAGTCAGTGACGAGTTATACCTGACTCGTCACTGGTACAGTCAGTGACGAGTTATACCTGACTCGTCACTGGTACAGTCAGTGACGAGTTATACCTGACTCGTCACTGGTACAGTCAGTGACGAGTTATACCTGACTCGTCACTGGTACAGTCAGTGACGAGTTATACCTGACTCGTCACTGGTACAGTCAGTGACGAGTTATACCTGACTCGTCACTGGTACAGTCAGTGACGAGTTATACCTGACTCGTCACTGGTACAGTCAGTGACGAGTTATACCTGACTCGTCACTGGTACAGTCAGTGATCAGTCACACCTGACTCGTCACTGGTACAGTCAGTGACCAGTCACGCCTGACTCGTCACTGGTACAGTCAGTGACCAGCTACACCTGACTCGCGCCAGGTGTGTGTATAATTACCTAAGTGTAGTTACAAGATAAGAGCTACGCTCGTGGTGTCCCGTCTTCCCAGAACTCTTTGTCACAAAACGCTTAAAAGCTACTGACGGTTTTGGCCTCCACCACCGTATAGCAGTTACAGCCCCGCTCCTGTGCCAGGCAAGTCCACTACAGGCTCAACATAGCCCGTGCTACTTGCCCCGCTCCTGTGCCAGGCAAGTCCACTACAGGCTCAACATAGCCCGTGCTACTTGCCCCGCTCCTGTGCCAGGCAAGTCCACTACGGGCTCACCATAGCCCGTGCTACTTGCCCCGCTCCTGTGCCAGGTAAGTCCACTACGGGCTCAACATAGCCCGTGCTACTTGCCCCGCTCCTGTGCCAGGCAAGTCCACTACAGGCTCAACATAGCCCGTGCTACTTGCCCCGCTCCTGTGCCAGGCAAGTCCACTACAGGCTCAACATAGCCCGTGCTACTTGCCCCGCTCCTGTGCCAGGCAAGTCCACTACGGGCTCAACATAGCCCGTGCTACTTGCCCCGCTCCTGTGCCAGGCAAGTCCACTACGGGTTCACCATAGCCCGTGCTACTTGCCCCGCTCCTGTGCCAGGTAAGTCCACTACGGGCTCACCATAGCCCGTGCTACTTGCCCCGCTCCTGTGCCAGGTAAGTCCACTACGGGCTCAACATAGCCCGTGCTACTTGCCCCGCTCCTGTGCCAGATAAGTCCACTACGGGCTCACCATAGCCCGTGCTACTTGCCCCGCTCCTGTGCCAGGCAAGTCCACTACGGGTTCACCATAGCCCGTGCTACTTGCCCCGCTCCTGTGCCAGGTAAGTCCACTACGGGCTCACCATAGCCCGTGCTACTTGCCCCGCTCCTGTGCCAGGTAAGTCCACTACGGGCTCAACAGCCCGTTCTACTTGCCCCGCTCCTGTGTCAGGCAAGTCCACTACGGGTTCACCATAGCCCGTGCTACTTGCCCCGCTCCTGTGCCAGGCAAGTCCACTACGGGCTCACCATAGCCCGTGCTACTTGCCCCGCTCCTGTGCCAGGTAAGTCCACTACGGGCTCAACATAGCCCGTGCTACTTGCCCCGCTCCTGTGCCAGGTAAGTCCACTACGGGCTCACCATAGCCCGTGCTACTTGCCCCGCTCCTGTGCCAGGTAAGTCCACTACGGGCTCACCATAGCCCGTGCTATTTGCCCCGCTCCTGTGCCAGGTAAGTCCACTACGGGCTCACCATAGCCCGTGCTACTTGCCCCACTCCTGTGCTAGGTAAGTCCACTACGGGCTCACCATAGCCCGTGCTACTTGCCCCGCTCCTGTGCCAGGTAAGTCCACTACGGGCTCACCATAGCCCGTGCTACTTGCCCCGCTCCTGTGCCAGGTAAGTCCAAAACGGGCTCACCATAGCCGTGCTACTTGCCCCGCTCCTGTGCCAGGTAAGTCCAAAACGGGCTCACCATAGCCGTGCTACTTGCCCCGCTCCTGTGCCAGGTAAGTCCACTACGGGCTCACCATAGCCCGTGCTACTTGCCCCGCTCCTGTGCCAGGTAAGTCCACTACGGGCTCACCATAGCCCGTGCTACTTGCCCCGCTCCTGTGCCAGGTAAGTCCACTACGGGCTCACCATAGCCCGTGCTACTTGCCCCGCTCCTGTGCTAGGTAAGTCCACTACGGGCTCACCATAGCCCGTGCTACTTGCCCCGCTCCTGTGCCAGGTAAGTCCACTACGGGCTCACCATAGCCCGTGCTACTTGCCCCGCTCCTGTGCCAGGTAAGTCCACTACGGGCTCACCATAGCCCGTGCTACTTGCCCCGCTCCTGTGCCAGGTAAGTCCACTACGGGCTCACCATAGCCCGTGCTACTTGCCCCGCTCCTGTGCCAGGTAAGTCCACTACGGGCTCACCATAGCCCGTGCTACTTGCCCCGCTCCTGTGCCAGGTAAGTCCACTACGGGCTCACCATAGCCCGTGCTACTTGCCCCGCTCCTGTGCCAGGTAAGTCCACTACGGGCTCACCATAGCCCGTGCTACTTGCCCGCTCCTGTGCCAGGTAAGTCCACTACGGGCTCACCATAGCCCGTGCTACTTGCCCCGCTCCTGTGCCAGGTAAGTCCACTACGGGCTCACCATAGCCCGTGCTACTTGCCCCGCTCCTGTGCCAGGTAAGTCCACTACGGGCTCAACATAGCCCGTGCTACTTGCCCCGCTCCTGTGCCAGGTAAGTCCACTACGGGCTCACCATAGCCCGTGCTACTTGCCCCGCTCCTGTGCCAGGTAAGTCCACTACGGGCTCACCATAGCCCGTGCTACTTGCCCCGCTCCTGTGCCAGGTAAGTCCACTACGGGCTCACCATAGCCCGTGCTACTTGCCCCGCTCCTGTGCCAGGTAAGTCCAAAACGGGCTCACCATAGCCCGTGCTACTTGCCCCGCTCCTGTGCCAGGTAAGTCCAAAACGGGCTCACCATAGCCGTGCTACTTGCCCCACTCCTGTGCCAGGTAAGTCCACTACGGGCTCACCATAGCCCGTGCTACTTGCCCCGCTCCTGTGCCAGGTAAGTCCACTACGGGCTCACCATAGCCCGTGCTACTTGCCCCGCTCCTGTGCCAGGTAAGTCCACTACGGGCTCACCATAGCCCGTGCTACTTGCCCCGCTCCTGTGCCAGGTAAGTCCACTACGGGCTCACCATAGCCCGTGCTACTTGCCCCGCTCCTGTGCCAGGTAAGTCCACTACGGGCTCACCATAGCCCGTGCTACTTGCCCCGCTCCTGTGCCAGGTAAGTCCACTACGGGCTCACCATAGCCCGTGCTACTTGCCCCGCTCCTGTGCTAGGTAAGTCCACTACGGGCTCACCATAGCCCGTGCTACTTGGAACTTTTTGTTCAGAGTAGCTGTATCTTAAACACCACCACCACCACCTCCTCACTTAACGTGTTCCATCTATCACTCACTCTTTGCAAAAGAGAATTTTTATGTTTTTTTCGGCAGTTTTGTTTCCTTAATTTGAACGAATGGCTTCTTTTTTTTTTTTGAAGTTGTACTTTTCACAAATTTTTGTCAATTTTATCGATTCATGTTCATGAAGTTCTTATGTTTGCCAGCCTTGCATACGCCGCTATTGTTATCTTTTTGATGTGGACTTCAGGGACAGGTCTGGTGTGTTATCAACTCACCCAGATCTATCTCCTTTTGACTGAAGAATTTCCTCTCTCAGCTGGTACCTTGTGTTTGACATCCTGCTCCCTATGCTTATTTTCATTACTTTGCACTTGATCGAGTTAAACTCTAGTAGCCATTTGTTGGACCATTCCTTCAGTTTGTCCAGGTCATCCTGTCGCCTCTTTCTGTCATCTATCTTAATCCTTCTCATAATTTTAGCGTCATCAGCAAACATTGAGAGGAACGAGTCTATGCCCTCTGAAATCTGGAAGATCATTCACGTAAATCAGAAACAAGATAGGTCCGAGTACAGAGCCCTGTGGGACTAAACTGGTGACAACACGCCAGTCTGAGGTCTCACTCCTCACAGTAAGTCTCTGCTTCCTGTTGTTTAGGTACTCCTTTATCCACTGGAGCACCCTACCACTTACTCCAGCTTGGTTATCTTGAGGTTATCTTGAGATGATTTCGGGGCTTTTAGTGTCCCCGCGGCCCGGTCCTCGACCAGGCCTCCACCCCCAGGAAGCAGCCCGTGACAGCTGACTAACACCCAGGTACCTATTTTACTGCTAGGTAACAGGAGCATAGTGTGAAAGAAACTCTGCCCATTGTTTCTAGCCGGCGCCTGGGATCGAACCCAGGACCACAGGATCACAAGTCCAGCGTGCTGTCCGCTCGGCCGACCGGTTCCCAAAGCTTGTTTCTCTAACTTATGCAACACTCCCGTGTGTGTGTACTTACCTAGTTACTTACCAAGTTGTGTTTGCGGGGGTTAAGCTTTGGCTCTTTGGCCCCGCCTCTCAACTGTCAATCAACAGGTGTACAGATTCCTGAGCCTACTGGGCTCTATCATATCTACATTTGAAACTGTGTATGGAGTCAGCCTCCACCACATCACTGCCTAATGCATTTCATCTGTTAACTACTCTGACCCTGAAAAAGTTCTTTCTAACGTCTCTGTGGCTCATGTGGGTACTCAGTTTCCACCTGTGTCCCCTTGTTCGCGTACCACCAGTGTTGAATAGTTTATTCTTGTCTACCCGGTCGATTTCCCTGAGGATTTTGTAGGTAGTGATCATGTTTCCCCTTACTCTTCTATCTTCCAGTGTCGTAAGTGTCCAGTGTCGTGTGTGTGCGCGCGTGCGTGCGTGCGTGCGTGCGTGCGTGCAGGTGGGCGCGATAACATGAGTGTGAGTGGAAGACTAACCCCTTAATTCCTGGAGGGGCGGAAGCCTTACAACACCCACCACCTGCAACTGTTTCACTCACTCTTGCTCTCTCTCACACTGCCTCTCACCCTCACTCTCTCTCTCTCTCTCCCACCCTCACTCTCTCTCTCCCACCCTCACTCTCTCTCCCACCCTCACTCTCTCTCTCTCCCACCCTCACTCTCTCTCCCCCACCCTCACTCTCTCTCCCACCCTCACTCTCTCTCTCTCCCACCCTCACTCTCTCTCCCCCACCCTCACTCTCTCTCCCCCACCCTCACTCTTTCTCCCACCCTCACTCTCTCTCACTCCCACCCTCACTCTCTCTCTCTCCCACCCTCACTCTTTCTCTCTCCCCCACCCTCACTCTCTCCCACCCTCACTCTCTCTCTCCCCCACCCTCACTCTCTCTCTCTCTCTCTCTCACCCCTCACTCTCTCTCTCCCCCACCCTCACTCTCTCTCTCACCCCTCACTCTCTCTCTCACCCCTCATTCTCTCTCTCACCCCTCACTCTCTCTCTCACCCCTCACTCTCTCTCCCACCCCTCACTCTCTCTCCCACCCCACACTCTCTCTCCCACCAACACTCTCGTGGGATCAAGAGAGGCAGGAGGAGAGTTGAGAGAGTCAACGCAGGAGGGGCGTGAGTGCATCCTGGAGGCCCTAGTGTATAATTCAAAGTTTTGTAATGTGTGGTATACTGTATGTGTGTGTGTGTGTGTGTGTGTGTGTGTGTGTGTGTGTGTGTGTGTGTGTGTGTGTGTGTGTGTGTGTGTGTGTAGGGACTCTGGCCCTGATCCGGACACTACGGTGCGTCAGGCCACTTACCCGGACCTGCCTCAAACTGTGTAGTAGTAGTATAGTGTCACCAAGATGGCAACTGAGGACTCACTACCTCACCTGTTGTCTCGTGTTCACACCCCTCAAGTATGGATCAAACGAAGCCACTACGCCAGGAGACCTGAGCAACCGCTGACTTGCCCTTCTCTCACATAACTCTCATGTCCTCTACTACACTGACCCTTACTTCCTCTCTCTGTTACCCTGGTCCGCGGGCCGAGGCTATCACTCTCTCTCTCAATTAGAAGCCTCAAAGGAACAAGAGCAAACAAAGTTGTCTACCAGGCAAACACTTATAACAAAATAAGGTAAACAATAAAGATTAAATGGTGCCTTGAACGGGGACCCAAACTTGTAGCATGTAACTTTGTCACAGTCACTTCATAACGTTATAACGTTTATATAGTCATAACGTTTAGTTATTCAACAGCTTAGGCTACACTATCACATGAATATAAATATGGGATGAAAGCCATGAACTCAGTTCTCTAACATCACAAACTCCTGCCTATTATAAACACAAATTATCAGGAACATATACATCTCTATATATCATGGTACAAACAATTACCTAAGAATATGGTAAAATGTCCATGTTAGGGATCACTGCTTAAACACTTATTTTTATGTAGTCTCTCTGTGGGTCACATTGGGCCGCATTAGGCTACCGTAATCTTCTCCTTCCATCTCGCTGGGCATGTGTCAGGTAACGCTGGGCATGTGTCACGTAACGCTGGGCATGGGTCAGGTAACGCTGGGCATGTGTCACGTAACGCTGGGCATGGGTCACGTAACGCTGGGCATGGGTCAGGTAACGCTGGGGCATGTGTCACGTAACGCTGGGCATGGGTCAGGTAACGCTGGGGCATGTGTCACGTAACGCTGGGGCATGTGTCAGGTAACGCTGGGCATGTGTCAGGTAACGCTGGGCATGTGTCAGGTAACGCTGGGCATGGGTCAGGTAACGCTGGGGCATGTGTCACGTAACGCTGGGCATGGGTCAGGTAACGCTGGGCATGGGTCAGGTAACGCTGGGCATGTGTCAGTTAACGCTGGGGCATGTGTCACGTAACGCTGGGGCATGTGTCAGGTAACGCTGGGCATGTGTCAGGTAACGCTGGGCATGTGTCAGGTAACGCTGGGCATGGGTCACGTAACGCTAGGCATGGGTCAGGTAACGCTGGGCATGGGTCACGTAACGCTGGGCATGGGTCACGTAACGCTGGGCATGGGTCAGGTAACGCTGGGCATGTGTCAGGTAACGCTGGGCATGGGTCACGTAACGCTGGGCATGGGTCAGGTAACGCTGGGCATGGGTCACGTAACGCTGGGCATGGGTCACGTAACGCTGGGCATGGGTCACGTAACGCTGGGCATGGGTCACGTAACGCTGGGCATGTGTCACGTAACGCTGGGCATGTGTCACGTAACGCTGGGCATGGGTCAGGTAACGCTGGGCATGTGTCACGTAACGCTGGGCATGTGTCACGTAACGCTGGGCACGGGTCAGGTAACGCTGGGCATGGGTCACGTAACGCTGGGCATGGGTCCCGTAACGCTGGGCATGGGTCAGGTAACGCTGGGCATGGGTCACGTAACGCTGGGCATGGGTCACGTAACGCTGGGCATGGGTCAGGTAACGCTGGGCATGGGTCACGTAACGCTGGGCATGGGTCAGGTAACGCTGGGCATGGGTCACGTAACGCTGGGCATGGGTCACGTAATTCTCATCAAGCCTTGACTTTAACATGTATCTTGAGGTTATCTTGAGATGATTTCGGGGGTTTAGTGTCCCCGCGGCCCGGTCCTCGACCAGGCCTTCCCCCCCAGGAAGCAGCCCGTGACAGCTAACACCCAGGTACCTATTTACTGCTAGGTAACAGGGGCATAGGGTGAAAGAAACTCTGCCCATTGTTTCTCGCCGGCGCCTGGGATAGAACCCAGGACCACAGGATCACAAGTCCAGCGTGCTGTCCGCTCGGCCGACCGGCTCCCGGTCGTAGAACTCTGTATAGTATCAAGTAGCTAACACATAATTTACAACAGTAATGTCCTAGCACATTTACACTATTCTTCTGCATGATCTCCTTTCTAAAGGTAACACATAAGGCTGCCAATGACTTATGGTACACATTCAGTATTCCTATTCCTATTCTGCTGGCACTGACACCACCAGGTGCCACCACCACACCTGCTGGCACTGACACCACCAGGTGCCACTACCACACCTGCTGGCACTGACACCACCAGGTGCCACTACCACACCTGCTGGCACTGACACCACCAGGTGCCACTACCACACCTGCTGGCACTGACACCACCAGGTGCCACCACCACACCTGCTGGCACTGACACCACCAGGTGCCACTACCACACCTGCTGGCACTGACACCACCAGGTGCCACTACCACACCTGCTGGCACTGACACCACCAGGTGCCACTACCACACCTGCTGGCACTGACACCACCAGGTGCCACTACCACACCTGCTGGCACTGACACCACCAGGTGCCACTACCACACCTGCTGGCACTGACACCACCAGGTGCCACTACCACACCTGCTGGCACTGACACCACCAGGTGCCACTACCACACCTGCTGGCACTGACACCACCAGGTGCCACTACCACACCTGCTGGCACTGACACCACCAGGTGCCACTACCACACCTGCTGGCACTGACACCACCAGGTGCCACTACCACACCTGCTGGCACTGACACCACCAGGTGCCACCACCACACCTGCTGGCACTGACCACCAGGTGCCACTACCACACCTGCTGGCACTGACACCACCAGGTGCCACCACCACACCTGCTGGCACTGACCACCAGGTGCCACCACAACACCTGCTGGCACTGACACCACCAGGTGCCACCACAACACCTGCTGGCACTGACACCACCAGGTGCCACTACCACACCTGCTGGCACTGACCACCAGGTGCCACTACCACACCTGCTGGCACTGTCACCACCAGGTGCCACTACCACACCTGCTGGCACTGACACCACCAGGTGCCACTACCACACCTGCTGGCACTGACACCACCAGGTGCCACCACCACACCTGCTGGCACTGACACCACCAGGTGCCACCACCACACCTGCTGGCACTGACCACCAGGTGCCACCACAACACCTGCTGGCACTGACACCACCAGGTGCCACCACAACACCTGCTGGCACTGACACCACCAGGTGCCACTACCACACCTGCTGGCACTGACCACCAGGTGCCACTACCACACCTGCTGGCACTGACACCACCAGGTGCCACTACCACACCTGCTGGCACTGACCACCAGGTGCCACTACCACACCTGCTGGCACTGACACCACCAGGTGCCACTACCACACCTGCTGGCACTGACACCACCAGGTGCCACTACCACACCTGCTGGCACTGACACCACCAGGTGCCACTACCACACCTGCTGGCACTGACCACCAGGTGCCACTACCACACCTGCTGGCACTGACCACCAGGTGTCACTACCACACCTGCTGGCACTGACCACCAGGTGCCACTACCACACCTGCTGGCACTGACCACCAGGTGCCACTACCACACTTGCTGGCACTGACCACCAGGTGCCACTACCACACCTGCTGGCACTGACCACCAGGTGCCACTACCACACCTGCTGGCACTGACCACCAGGTGCCACTACCACACCTGCTGGCACTGACCACCAGGTGCCACTACCACACCTGCTGGCACTGACCACCAGGTGCCACTACCACACCTGCTGGCACTGACACGAAGAGGTGCCAGATGTAAGAGGTCACCACACAGGTGCAAGAGGTCACCACACAGGTGCAAGAGGTCACCACACAGGTGTAAGAGGTCACCACACAGGTGTAAGAGGTCACCACACCGTTGCAAGAGGTCACCACACAGGTGCAAGAGGTCACCACACAGGTGCAAGAGGTCACCACACAGGTGCAAGAGGTCACCACACAGGTGCAAGAGGTCACCACACAGATGCAAGAGGTCACCACACAGATGTAAGAGGTCACCACACAGATGCAAGAGGTCACCACACAGATGCAAGAGGTCACCACACCGTTGTGAGAGGTCACCAGAGGCGGAGCCTCCCCCCCCAGGTTACACCCGGCGCGTTAATTACCTCCTCTTAACATGAAGGTTTCCTCATTACTTTATAAAGTTGAGGCAGGAATGGGGTTGAAGCTCTTCCTTCAGTACACACACTTGGCTACCACCGGTACTGGGAAGGAGAGCTTCCTTATCTCTTCCTGTCAACGGCCTATCCGGCTTTTTTTTCAATTTAAATAGGCTGCCTTTATCTACTTTATCTATTCCCCTCGAGATCTTTTACGTAGCGCTCATATCTTCCTCTGTTTCTTCTAAAGTTGTGAGGTTGACTTCTCTCAGTCTGTCCTCACAGTTGAGACCTCTCAATTGTAATCTAGTTACAAACTTCAGAGTTTTAAGTTTCTGTTAATGATTCACAAGGTGTGGGTTCCGTGCAGGAGTTGCATACTCAAGTAATGGTCTCACATAGGTAGTGTTTATATGACTCGGGGCGTAGATCACCTAATTCTCGAGTAGTAGCTCGAGGCTGGCAGCTCCAGTGGGTAGCAGTTAGTTGCCTTGGGATCCTTCCCTTTTAAGGATAGTCCAGTAGCACAAACCGACTGTCTCCCATGCCAGAGGGTCGGGTGTTCGAGACACCTAGTGCCCAAGGTGTATGTAATGTTACAATCACGGTAGACTGTGTATTTACTATTTGTGTCTGCAGTATCGAGCTATTAGCTCTTGGACCCCGCCTTTCTAACCCATCTATTTTTCCTCTGTTATGTCTACTACATATATTTCTAACACACACACACACACACATATCTCCTGTACACCTGTTGATTGACGGTTGAGAGGCGGGACCAAAGAGCCAGAGCTCAACCCCCGCAAACACAACTAGGTGAGTACACACACACACACACACACACACACACACACACACACGCACACACACACAACTAGGTGAGTACACACACACACACACACACACACACACACGCACACACACACAACTAGGTGAGTACACACACACACACACACACACACACACACACACACACACAACTAGGTGAGTACACACACACACACACACACAACTAGGTGAGTACACACACACACACACACACACACACACACACGCACACACGCACACACACACAACTAGGTGAGTACACACACACACACACACACAACTAGGTGAGTACACACACACACACACACACAACTAGGTGAGTACACACACACACACACACACACACACACACACACACACACACACACACACACACACACACACACACACACTCACACACACACACACGCACACACACAACTAGGTGAGTACACACACACACACACACACACACACACACACACACACACACACTCACACACACACACACACACGCACACACACACAACTAGGTGAGTACACACACACACACACACACACACACACACACACACACACACACACACACACACACACTCACACACACACACACACACACACACACACACACACACATCCCTAGGAAGCAGCCCGTAGCAGCTAGCTCCCACGTATCACGACCCGTCAAATGGTTTAACAACCAGGTACCCATTCACTGCTGGGTGAACAGCGGCTACAGGTAAGGATTGGCGCCCAGTCAATCGAATCCAGGATACGAATCCAGGCCAAATAACTTTCGGGGCGAGAGTTTTACCACTGGCTTTCATCATCATTTATCAGCATATGAAAAACTGGCAAACAAAGGGAAAGCATTTTGGACCTTAGGAAAGAAGGCCATAAGGGCAGTGTTGGCGGCTGATGTGAAACCCATTCTTGAGTATGCTCCCACAGCATACTACCACAACAACATTCTTGAGTATGCTCCCACAGCATACTTCTACTGCAACAACATTCTTGAGTATGCTCCCACAGCATACTTCCACAACAACATTCTTGAGTATGCTCCCACAGCATACTTCTACTGCAACAACATTCTTGAGTATGCTCCCACAGCATACTTCTACTGCAACAACATTCTTGAGTATGCTCCCACAGCATACTACCACAACAACATTCTTGAGTATGCTCCCACAGCATACTACCACAACAACATTCTTGAGTATGCTCCCACAGCATACTACCACAACAACATTCTTGAGTATGCTCCCACAGCATACTTCTACTGCAACAACATTCTTGAGTATGCTCCCACAGCATACTTCTACTGCAACAACATTCTTGAGTATGCTCCCACAGCATACTTCTACTGCAACAACATTCTTGAGTATGCTCCCACAGCATACTTCTACTGCAACAACATTCTTGAGTATGCTCCCACAGCATACTACCACAACATTGAGTATGCTCCCACAGCATACTACCACAACATTGAGTATGCTCCCACAGCATACTACCACAACAACATTCTTGAGTATGCTCCCACAGCATACATCTACTCCAACAACATTCTTGAGTATGCTCCCACAGCATACTTCCACAACAACATTCTTGAGTATGCTCCCACAGCATACTTCTACTGCAACAACATTCTTGAGTATGCTCCCACAGCATACTTCTACTGCAACAACATTCTTGAGTATGCTCCCACAGCATACTACCACAACATTGAGTATGTTCCCACAGCATACTACCACAACAACATTGAGTATGCTCCCACAGCATACTACCACAACATTGAGTATGTTCCCATAGCATACTACCACAACAACATTGAGTATGCTCCCACAGCATACTACCACAACATTGAGTATGCTCCCACAGCATACTACCACAACAACATTAAGTATGCTCCCACAGCATACTACCACAACAACATTGAGTATGCTCCCACAGCATACTACCACAACAACATTGAGTATGCTTCCACAGCATACTACCACAACAACATTGAGTATGCTTCCACAGCATACTACCACAACAACATTGAGTATGCTCCCACAGCATACTACCACAACAACATTGAGTATGCTCCCACAGCATACTACCACAACAACATTGAGTATGCTCCCACAGCATACTACCACAACAACATTAAGTATGCTCCCACAGCATACTACCACAACAACATTGAGTATGCTCCCACAGCATACTACCACAACAACATTGAGTATGCTCCCACAGCATACTACCACAACAACATTGAGTATGCTTCCACAGCATACTACCACAACAACATTGAGTATGCTTCCACAGCATACTACCACAACAACATTGAGTATGCTCCCACAGCATACTACCACAACAACATTGAGTATGCTCCCACAGCATACTACCACAACAACATTGAGTATGCTCCCACAGCATACTACTACAACAACATTGAGTATGCTTCCACAGCATACTACCACAACAACATTGAGAATGCTCCCACAGCATACTACCACAACAACATTGAGTATGCTCCCACAGCATACTACTACAACAACATTGAGTATGCTTCCACAGCATACTACCACAACAACATTGAGTATGCTCCCACAGCATACTACCACAACAACATTGAGAATGCTCCCACAGCATACTACCACAACAACATTGAGTATGCTCCCACAGCATACTACCACAACAACATTGAGTATGCTCCCACAGCATACTACCACAACAACATTGAGTATGCTCCCACAGCATACTACCACAACATTGAGTATGCTCCCACAGCATACTACCACAACATTAAGCACAAACCACAGCAAGAAAAGGTTCAGAGGTCTACAACGTTGCTGGTGTCTGAAACACAAGTATTAAACTATGAGGAAAGTCGCAGGGAGCTGAATCTCACCATACTTCAAGTGACAGAATCTAGGAGACATAGTCGCGACATGGAAGATTCACGGGGAAATTGAAAATGTTGACATAAGAAATAAGGCAAGGAAGAACAAGGGGGGATAAGGGTGAGTCACATATGATTGATTGGTTGATTGATTGATGAAGATCAAGCCAGAGGTAGCACGGGCATGAGTAGCCCGTAAAGTCGCAGATTATTATTGTTGTTAAAGATTCGCTACCTGAAACAAAGTTCCAAGTAGCACGGGCTATGGTGAGCCCGTAGTGGACTTACCTGGCACAGGAGTGGGGCAAGTAGCACGGGCTATGGTGAGCCCGTCGGGGATCTAAAAAAAAAGTAGCAGATGAGTTAAATATATACAAAATATCTTGTAATGTAATAATAGTAAAGAAATGAAGTAAACTCAAGGAAGAGAGATAGTAGAATAATTCACTAAGTAGCTGTTGACACACACGAGAAAGGAGGGTACGGAGTCGCTTCAATAAGACAACCAATAGCTGGAAAGGCAGGGCTCTAGAGCTAACGCCCGACCCTTGCAAGCGCATTTAGGCGAGACAAACAGGTGTCCAGGATGAATATTGAGGGGGGGGGGGGAAGGAACATTCGATAATCAAAGGCGGTCGAGAAAACATCTGAGACACGTCAGTGCGTCAGCCTCGCGCATGCGCACCACCTGACACATCACAATACTCCAATACCCCGTCAACATTGTAAGAGAATCAATAAACTCACCAATACCACCAAAACACGATAAAAACATCACTATATACACGACCACAGCCAGTATCGCCTGCCAATAAATTTAAGAGTCAATAACTTCACATTTGAGTTAGTAATGTCGTGTTCACAGTTGCCAACACGAGGTCAAATTAACTACACACCCAGAGCCTACATTCACGAAGCAGTTACGCAAGCACTGACAAACCTGTACATCTTTTCTCAATCTTTGGCGGCTTTGTTTACAATTATTAAACAGTGATTGAGCTCCGAGGCACCAGGAGGCTGTTTATAACAATAACAACAGTTGATTGGCAAGTTCTCAGGCTTGTAAACCGTTTAATAAATAAATTTGGTTTAATAAAACCAAACCCGTCAAAGACTGAGGAAAGATTTACACGTTCGTAAGTGCTTGCGTAACTGCTTCGTAAATCTGGCCCCTGATCTACTTTTTTCTGCCCAGACATTACGCGCTCCGGTGGAGTACATATAAGTAATACACCGTACGTTAGTCGTGTACAAACCCGACTGACTACACAGCGTACAACAGGCAGGATTTATGACTAATGGCTATACACCCGTTAGTCTGTATAGCCATTAACGTCAGACTAATGGCTATACACCCGTTAGTCTGTATAGCCATTAACGTCAGACTAATGGCTATACACCCGTTAGTCTGTATAGCCATTAACGTCAGACTAATGGCTATACACCCGTTAGTCTGTATAGCCATTAACGTCAGACTAATGGCTATACACCCGTTAGTCTAATACCGTTGGACTTGGCTGAACTCTTTGTCTGACAGCTCGCTACGGTGGCCGCACTTGACCACATGGGTATAATTACGGCACTGATGTCACAGCCACACTGATGTCACAGCCACACTGATGTCACAGTTACACTGATGTCACAGCCACACTGATGTCACAGCCACACTGATGTCACAGCTACACTGAGGTCACAGTCACACTGATGTCACAGCCACACTGAGGTCACAGCCACACTGATGTCACAGCCACACTGAGGTCACAGCCACACTGATGTCACAGTCACACTGAGGTCACAGCCACACTGAGGTCACAGCCACACTGATGTCACAGCCACACTGAGGTCACAGCCACACTGATGTCACAGCCACACTGAGGTCACAGCCACACTGAGGTCACAGCCACACTGAGGTCACAGCCACACCAGTAAGCTGTCTCTTGTCTAACCAGAAACTAACGAACCCATACAAACCACCTAATCTATCGAGGCTGTAACGTCAAAATTAAATTGCTTTAGTTTGTATTAATACCTCACAATTTCAACCAATAAATTCGGTTGAAAATGCAGGGCATTAGGCGTCAGGACGTTGTGGCAGTTCCACCACAGTATTGGAGAGGACAAGACCTACAGGACACAGTAGACACCAGCAGCATTAGCAGCAGGAGGAGCAGAGTGAACCAGTTTGTCGGAAGGTGAGTTTTACCTCAAGAGGAAGAAGGGTATTTGTGAGATTTTTTGAGTTCAGTTATGAAGGGAAGGCAGAGCACAGTGGTACTAGTGATGGAAACAGGTTTGGGATGAAAGAAATTTCATTTAGCTTGAGACTAGAGATAGTTGATGAAAAGTCTTTTCACCGTAAATTAAGACAGCTCTCTATTGCATGTCTTCGTCCTGACTTTGATCTGTAAAACAAGTGTGTCATTTGTCCTCCTCATCCTTATTTCTACAGTCTACCTAAGACCCATGGACCTGGTGTCGTCTTCGTTCAATCATTTCTTCCCGAACCTGTGTCAGCTATCCTCTTGCCTCCTGACTTGACAAAACTCTCGCTCCTTATCCTGATACATCTACTCCTGCCCACCTCACTCAGGACTTCGTCAAAAGTCTGCGCCTGAAGCCTTCCTCTAAGATGATTAGTCTTTATGTAGATTCTCTATTTATTTCTGTTCCCCTTGACGATGTTCTCTCTTTCCTTAGTCAGAGGGCGGCTGAGGGTCCTCAACATCTCCCGCGTCCCACTGACGTTTCCTTCGGACTCATCAGACTGTGTTGACTAACTTCTTCTCTTTCAATAGAAAATATTTCTCTTAAACTTCCAGTGTCAGCTATGGGTTCCTCTCCCCCCCCCCCCGTGTTCTTGCCGATCTCTATATAGAGGACTTTCAAACATTTGAAAGTTTTCCTTCTTCTTCCCATTATTGATACTCGTTCCTCTCTCCCTGGCTTCACTATGTTCACATTTTTGCTTTAAGTTCTCATGTCTTTTCCAGCCTCTCGCCTCTCTTAACACTCTGGCTCCTATCAGTTCCAAAGTTGAATAGTAATCTAATTCCTTCCTTCCTTTTCTAGACGTTCATGTTCACAGCATCAAAGAATTAAATATTAAATCTTATATTTGTTTATAATATAATTCATATGTGGCAAGATATCAAAATTAAAAGGATATGCAAAACAAAAGTAATTTATATCAGTGCTAGCGGCATTATACATAATATTTAGTTTTACCAAACGGTAATCTATCTTGAGGTTATCTTGAGATGATTTCGGGGCTTTAGTGTCCCCGCGGCCCGGTCCTCGACCAGGCCTCCACCCCCAGGAAGCAGCCCATGACAGCTGACTAACACCCAGGTACCTATTTTACTGCTAGGTAACAGGGGCATAGGGTGAAAGAAACTCTGCCCATTGTTTCTCGCCGGCGCCTGGGATCGAACCCGGGACCACAGGATCACAAGTCCAGCGTGCTGTCCGCTCGGCCGACCAGCTTCCTCGGTAATGAGGTTATTTTCATTCAGCAGGTAAAATGAAGGCAGCACCATTCCTGGTGGTGCTCCCTGGTGGTGCTCCCTGGTGGTGCTCCCTGGTGGGGCTCCCTGGTGGGGCTCCCTGGTGGTGCTCCCTGGTGGTGCTCCCTGGTGGGGCTCCCTGGCGGGGCTCCCTGGTGGTGCTCCCTGGTGGTGCTCCCTGGTGGGGCTCCCTGGTGGTGCTCCCTGGTGGTGCTCCCTGGTGGTGCTCCCTGGTGGTGCTCCCTGGTGGTGCTCCCTGGTGGTGCTCCCTGGTGGGGCTCCCTGGTGGGGCTCCCTGGTGGTGCTCCCTGGTGGTGCTCCCTGGTGGTGCTCCCTGGTGGGGCTCCCTGGTGGGGCTCCCTGGTGGGGCTCCCTGGTGGGGCTCCCTGGTGGTGCTCCCTGGTGGTGCTCCCTGGTGGTGCTCCCTGGTGGGGCTCCCTGGTGGGGCTCCCTGGTGAGGCTCCCTGGTGGTGCTCCCTGGTGGTGCTCCCTGGTGGTGCTCCCTGGTGGGGCTCCCTGGTGGGGCTCCCTGGTGGGGCTCCCTGGTGGGGCTCCCTGGTGGGGCTCCCTGGTGAGGCTCCCTGGTGGTGTTCCCTGGTGGTGCTCCCTGGTGGGGCTCCCTGGTGGGGCTCCCTGGTGGGGCTCCCTGGTGGTGCTCCCTGGTGGGGCTCCCTGGTGGGGCTCCCTGGTGGGGCTCCCTGGTGGTGCTCCCTGGTGGGGCTCCCTGGTGGGGCTCCCTGGTGGGGCTCCCTGGTGGGGCTCCCTGGTGGGGCTCCCTGGTGGTGGGGCTCCCTGGTGGGGCTCCCTGGTGGGGCTCCCTGGTGGGGCTCCCTGGTGGGGCTCCCTGGTGGGGCTCCCTGGTGGGGCTCCCTGGTGGGGCTCCCTGGTGGGGCTCCCTGGTGAGGCTCCCTGGTGGTGTTCCCTGGTGGTGCTCCCTGGTGGGGCTCCCTGGTGGGGCTCCCTGGTGGGGCTCCCTGGTGGTGCTCCCTGGTGGTGCTCCCTGGTGGTGCTCCCTGGTGGGGCTCCCTGGTGGGGCTCCCTGGTGGGGCTCCCTGGTGGTGCTCCCTGGTGGTGCTCCCTGGTGGGGCTCCCTGGTGGGGCTCCCTGGTGGGGCTCCCTGGTGGTGCTCCCTGGTGGGGCTCCCTGGTGGGGCTCCCTGGTGGGGCTCCCTGGTGGTGCTCCCTGGTGGGGCTCCCTGGTGGGGCTCCCTGGTGGTGCTCCCTGGTGGTGCTCCCTGGTGGGGCTCCCTGGTGGGGCTCCCTGGTGGGGCTCCCTGGTGGTGCTCCCTGGTGGGGCTCCCTGGTGGGGCTCCCTGGTGGGGCTCCCTGGTGGTGCTCCCTGGTGGTGCTCCCTGGTGGTGCTCCCTGGTGGTGCTCCCTGGTGGTGCTCCCTGGTGGGGCTCCCTGGTGGGGCTCCCTGGTGGGGCTCCCTGGTGGGGCTCCCTGGTGGTGCTCCCTGGTGGTGCTCCCTGGTGGTGCTCCCTGGTGGTGCTCCCTGGTGGGGCTCCCTGGTGGTGCTCCCTGGTGGGGCTCCCTGGTGGGGCTCCCTGGTGGGGCTCCCTGGTGGGGCTCCCTGGTGGTGCTCCCTGGTGGTGCTCCCTGGTGGGGCTCCCTGGTGGGGCTCCCTGGTGGGGCTCCCTGGTGGTGCTCCCTGGTGGTGCTCCCTGGTGGGGCTCCCTGGTGGGGCTCCCTGGTGGGGCTCCCTGGTGGGGCTCCCTGGCGGGGCTCCCTGGCGGGGCTCCCTGGCGGGGCTCCCTGGTGGGGCTCCCTGGTGGGGCTCCCTGGTGGGGCTCCCTGGTGGGGCTCCCTGGTGGTGGGGCTCCCTGGTGGTGCTCCCTGGTGGGGCTCCCTGGTGGGGCTCCCTGGTGGTGGGCCAGCTAGGGTACAGTGAGACACCACACAACGGTCTTAAGAGGTCACTGGATATGACAACTATCACTGTAAACAGCTCAGTTTGTTGTTATCGTTTGTAATTGGTAGTTAGAGCTTTTAAGTTAGTGAAGCAAAATAATTCCCATACTCAGGAAGGTTCCCATATTCGGGTCTGGAATAACAAATAAAGCAATATATATATATATATATATATATATATATATATATATATATATATATATATATATATATATATATATATATATATATATATATATATTTTTTTTTTTTTTGACAAAATGGAGTTTTATTATTGGATAATCCTACCTAGTTTTCTTCACAGTGTAAATAAGGTACGGGGTATTATTGGGCAGAAATCTGTGAGGTAAACTTGGAGATGTTGCGGCATGAGCACCAGTCACGCCTGGGGTCCCGCCACCAGTTTACCGGAGTCTACACCAGTTTACCAGAGTCTACACCAGTTTGCCAGAGTCTACACCAGTTTACCGGAGTCTACACCAGTTTACCAGAGTCTACACCAGTTTACCAGAGTCTACACCAGTTTGCCAGAGTCTACACCAGTTTACCGGAGTCTACACCAGTTTACCAGAGTCTACACCAGTTTACCAGAGTCTACACCAGTTTACCAGAGTCTACACCAGTTTACCAGAGTCTACACCAGCACGACAAAGTACCATGCAGACCTCCACTGCTGTGTACAATACGTCAAACAACCCGTGAGAATATATTACGGAGACTGAGCCATACAAGTAGAGGGTTGAACATTACCATTAGTTAAGGGAGAAAATGACTATTGGTTAATGCTTCATTTAAACGAAAGTGAGATTGTGGACACCAGCCACGTTTACCATCTGTTGGCTCCTTTATGGAACAATGGGCTATATAACTTTTATTTAGGTTAGGTTATCTTGAGGTTATCTTGAGGTTATCTTGAGGTTATCTTGAGGTTATCTTGAGGTTATCATCGTTTGGGTGAGAATTGCAATATATTGCAACGGTTGGGGAGGTTATCTTGAGATGATTTCGGGGCTTTTTTTAGTGTTCCCGCGGCCCAGTCCTCGACCAGGCCTTCACCCCCAGGAAGCAGCCTGTGACAGCTGACTAACACCCAGGTACCTATTTTACTGCTAGGTTGCAACATGCTGAATATTTTCGGAAAACTGAATTCTACTGAAGCTTCGCAACACTGGCAAAACTGTACAACATGTAATATATATAAATATGGGTTCAGGCTCTTAACCAATATCAGACCATTATTAGATTATGCAGTGCCAGCCTCGAGGCCTCAGATCATTAGAAAAAACGAAACTGTTAGAACAAAACTATAAAATGAAACTTTTCAAAGTTTATGGAAGTTCAAAGTTCCATTCAAGCTTTGTCCAACAGCTGGGGAACCTGTACACCAGTTGTTGAAGGTTGAGAGGCCAGAACAAAGATGAAACTTGTAATAGGAAATAGGATCACACACACAGGTAGTGATGTGGTGGAGGCTGACTCTATATACAGTTTCAAATGTAGATATGATTAGAGCCCAGTAGGCTCAGGAACTTGTACACCAGTACAGTGACAGTGGAGTGGCAGGATCAAAGAGCCAGAGCTCAACCCCTCACAAGCAGAACTAGGTGAGTACAACTAGGTGAGTACGTTTGAGTTAACAGTCGAATGACGCCACAAACATTCAACCAGCGATCCCAACAAATTCGACATACATGTGTTTATCTTTCCAAATATTCTCTTTTAAAGTAATCCGGAATTAAAAAGTTAATCAGCATAATTAAATAACCAAACTCATCCTGATCATAACATTTACTCGCACTGTGTAAACCAACTTCAATGTAAACAAGAATACCAAAAGTCACCTAAAATGATTGTAAACAATGGAAGCCGTGTTCTGTCTGGCTTGGTCGTCTCACCGCCCGTGTGTCGTGTTCGAACATTTCTTATGTCCAAACACTTGGGCTGGACGGTAGAGCGACGGTCTCGCGTCATGCTGGTCGGCGTTCAATCCCCGACCGTCCAAGTGGTTGGGCACCATTCCTTTCCCCCCTTCCCATCCCTAATTCTTATCCTGACCCCTTACCAGTGCTATATAGTCGAAATGGCTTTGCGCTTTCCCCCCTGATAAAAATAATAAAAAAAAAAATGGGTCGTCTCGCCATGTAAATACTTCCCACCAAACACACACCGAAACTACGACGTTGGTACAACGTTGGAACAAGTTTTAACACCACCTAACCAGTTATAACAACCAATATAACAAGTTGTAACAACGTTCTAATACGTCATAAACACGTTAAGCCAAGATGTTACAACTTTATTACAAATTGTAACAAGCGG
This sequence comes from Procambarus clarkii, assembly GCF_040958095.1. Classification (NCBI taxonomy): domain Eukaryota; kingdom Metazoa; phylum Arthropoda; class Malacostraca; order Decapoda; family Cambaridae; genus Procambarus; species Procambarus clarkii. Next base: position 19,103,413 of record NC_091223.1, on the reverse strand, counting down.
AAAATAGAGACAGTTTCGGTTTGTGTTTCCAGGGTTGGCACGAAAGTTCCATGAACTTGCAATACTTATTTTCCAGAGGGCGTTTACTAATTATCCAGCCGAAGAGCTGCCAACACTCCTTCACCGGTAATTACCAGGAGGCCCGGGCAGAGACGGAGGGCACGGAGACATGTTGAACCCGGAACTACCAAATGGTAACACCAACAGGTATAGACTCCCTGGGGTAGACGCCGTGGGTAGATCACCAGGTAGACACGAGGTAGACCTCCACCATACCAGCTCCACAAGCTTGACCCCAGTAACACTAACATACTCATAAATCCATATCTACAGTATATTTATAAGAAATTGAATGTGTGTGTGTGTCCGTCTGACTACTCCAAGTTGGAGACCAGACGCTTGGGGTTAGCCTCATTAAACCTTGCAGGATTAATGGTGATGTTATTGGACCTGCTGCTTGGGTAACAGCTTCTCCCCCGTATCAACCTACCCTGGCTTTGTGCCCTGGAGAGGCCACTCCAGACCGACAACCAGAGCCCAACTCCATAGTCTCCTGAGACTGATAGATGCCTACTACTATTGGAAGTGCCATGGAGAGGAGGCTTGGAGTCGGCCCAGTCCCCCCACCTGAAGGGGGACACACTAGGCTCCTTCACAAAGTCTGTGGATATGAAATGTTCAGCCGCAAGTCCATAGATTTTATCATTTGTATAAAAGATTTACGTTTCAAGGACAACCATTTGATTACAGTGATGGAGATAATCTAGAAGCAAATGGTTACAGGGAATAAGATGGCTTGGTTGTGTGGAGAGGTAGAGGGAGGGTGGAGGGGTAGATGGAGGGTGGAGAGGTAGATGGAGGGTGGAGAGGTAGATGGAGGGTGGAGAGGTAGATGGAGGGTGGAGAGGTAGATGGAGGGTGGAGAGGTAGATGGAGGGTGGAGAGGTAGATGGAGGGTGGAGAGGTAGATGGAGGGTGGAGAGGTAGATGGAGGGTGGAGAGGTAGATGGAGGGTGGAGAGGTAGATGGAGGGGTGGAGAGGTAGATGGAGGGTGGAGAGGTAGATGGAGGGGTGGAGAGGTAGATGGAGGGTGGAGAGGTAGATGGAGGGGTGGAGAGGTAGATGGAGGGTGGAGAGGTAGATGGAGGGTGGAGAGGTAGATGGAGGGTGGAGAGGTAGATGGAGGGGTGGAGAGGTAGATGGAGGGGTGGAGAGGTAGATGGAGGGGTGGAGAGGTAGATGGAGGGTGGAGAGGTAGATGAAGGGTGGAGAGGTAGATGGAGGGTGGAGAGGTAGATGGAGGGTGGAGAGGTAGATGGAGGAGTGGAGAGGTAGATGGAGGGTGGAGAGGTAGATGGAGGGGTGGAGAGGTAGATGGAGGGTGGAGAGGTAGATGGAGGGTGGAGAGGTAGATGGAGGGTGGAGAGGTAGATGGAGGGTGGAGAGGTAGATGGAGGGTGGAGAGGTAGATGGAGGGTGGAGAGGTAGATGGAGGGTGGAGAGGTAGATGGAGGGGTGGAGAGGTAGATGGAGGGGTGTAGAGGTAGATGGAGGGTGGAGAGGTAGATGGAGGGTGGAGAGGTAGATGGAGGGGTGGAGAGGTAGATGGAGGGTGGAGAGGTAGATGGAGGGGTGGAGAGGTAGATGGAGGGTGGAGAGGTAGATGGAGGGTGGAGAGGTAGATGGAGGGTGGAGAGGTAGATGGAGGGGTGGAGAGGTAGATGGAGGGTGGAGAGGTAGATGGAGGGTGCAGAGGTAGATGGAGGGTGGAGAGGTAGATGGAGGGTGGAGAGGTAGATGGAGGGTGGAGAGGTAGATGGAGGGTGGAGAGGTAGATGGAGGGTGGAGAGGTAGATGGAGGGTGGAGAGGTAGATGGAGGGTGGAGAGGTAGATGGAGGGTGGAGAGGTAGATGGAGGGTGGAGAGGTAGATGGAGGGGTGGAGGGGTAGATGGAGGGTGGAGAGGTAGATGGAGGGTGGAGAGGTAGATGGAGGGGTGGAGAGGTAGATGGAGGGGTGGAGGGGTAGATGGAGGGGTGGAGGGGTAGTGAACACTAAGTATGGTGATGGAAACGTTGGGATTACTCCCATACCCAGCCCTGCGTGTGTGTACTCACCTATTTGTGTCTGCAAGATCGAGAATTGACTCTTGGATCCCGCCTTTCAAGCCATCGGTTATTTACAGCAATGAATCCTATCCTATTTCCCTATTTTATTTTTTTTTTGCAGGGATATTCCTGGGCGAGCCTTAAGTATTTCCCTATCATATCTAGTTTGAAAATTATGAATAATATTTGCTTCCACAACCTGTTCCTGAAGTGCATTCCATTTTCCCACTACTCTCACGCTAAAAGAAAACTTCCTAACATCTCTGTAACTCATCTGAGTTTCCAGCTTCCACCCATGTCCCCTCGTTCTGTTACTATTCCGTGTGAACATTTCGTCTATGTCCACTCTGTCAATCCCCCTGAGTATTATATATGTACAATCAGGGGGATTGTACATATAAAATACTTTTCCAGAGTACTGGAAAGTGAGTGAGTGAGTGAGTGAGTGTGTGTGTGTGTGTGTATGTGTGTGTGTGTGTGTGTGTGTGTGTGTGTGTGTGTGTGTGTGTGTGTGTGTGTGTGTATGAATTCACCTAGTTGTGTTTGCGGGGGTTGAGCTTTGCTCTTTTGGCCCGCCTCTCAACTGTCAATCAACTGTTTACTAACTACTTTTTTTTTCTCCACACCACACACACACACACACACATCACACACACACTAGGATGCAGCCCGTGGCAGCTGACTAACTCCCAGGTATCTATCTACTGCTAGGTAACAGGGGCATTCAGGGTGAAAGAAACTTTGCCCATTTGTTTCTGCCTGGTGCGGGAATCGAACCCGCGCACAGAATTACAAGTCCTGCGCGCTATCCACCAGGCTACCAGGCCCCCCCCCCCAGGTGTGTGTGTGTGGGGGGGGGCTATATTAAATTAGTGCTGCTGGAAGTGCCAGGTCAGGCAAACCAAGTTGTTTAAGAGGTAACACAAACACACGTCCAACCCACACACACACGTCCAACACACACACACACACGTCCAACACACACACACACGTCCAACACACATACACACGTCCAACACACATACACACGTCCAACACACAAACACACGTCCAACACACATACACACGTCCAACACACATACACACGTCCAACACACAAACACACGTCCAACACATACACACGTCCAACACACACACACACACGTCCAACACACACACACACACGTCCAACACACACACACACACACGTCCAACACACACACACACACGTCCAACACACACACACACGTCCAACACACACACACACGTCCAACACACACACACACGTCCAACACACAAACACACGTCCAACACACAAACACACGTCCAACACACATACACACGTCCAACACACACACACGTCCAACACACAAACACACGTCCAACACACATACACACGTCCAACACACACACACACGTCCAACACACACACACACACCTCCAACACACACACACACACACGTCCAACACACACACACGTCCAACACACAAACACACGTCCAACACACAAACACACGTCCAACACACAAACACACGTCCAACACACATACACACGTCCAACACACAAACACACGTCCAACACACACACACACACACACGTCCAACACACACACACGCGTCCAACACACACACACACACGTCCAACACACACACACACACACGTCCAATACACAAACACACGTCCAACACACACACGTCCAACACACACACGTCCAACACACACGTCCAACACACACACACACGTCCAACACACACACACGTCCAACACACAAACACACGTCCAACACACATACACACGTCCAACACACATACACACGTCCAACACACACACACACACGTCCAACACACACACACGTCCAACACACACACACACACACACACGTCCAACACACAAACACACGTCCAACACACACACACACACGTCCAACACACACACACACACACGTCCAACACACACACACGTCCAACACACACACACACACACGTCCAACACACACACACGTCCAACACACACACACACACACGTCCAACACACACACACACACACCCACGTCCAACACACACACACCCCCACGTCCAAAACACACCCACGTCCAACACACACACCAACCAGACCAAACCCGCACCGGGCCTCCTGTACCTCCATGACCAAGTCAGCCCAACTTGTCCCGCCTGCTGACAAGGCATCACATTTACTACAAAAAACAAAAACAATACTGCATAATACACCTACAGCAGCTACAACACGCGCATGCGTGCAACACCTGCAGGGGTTATGCAGTAAAAACACCTTCCTGGGTTAAAATATAAACAATGGCACAAAAACAACAGTTTGTAGAGCACAAACTCGCCTAATAGTACAATGCTCTATGTTACAGAGCCTATTGGGCTCTGTCATATATATATATATATATTTAGCTGTGTATAGAGTTTGATTCAAACACCTTCCTTCTTACAACATTCCATTTGTTTACAATTATGACAAATTGTCTAATGTGACTGTTGTCTAATGTCTAATGTTAAACAAATTGTCTAATGTGACTGTTGTCTAATGTCTAATGTTAAACAAATTGTCTAATGTGACTGTTGTCTAATGTCTAATGTTAAACAAATTGTCTAATGTGACTGTTGTCTAATGTCTAATGTTAAACAAATTGTCTAATGTGACTGTTGTCTAATGTCTAATGTTAAACAAATTGTCTAATGTGACTGTTGTCTAATGTCTAATGTTAAACAAATTGTCTAATGTGACTGTTGTCTAATGTCTAATGTTAAACAAATTGTCTAATGTGACTGCGGCACATTTGGGTACTTAATTCCCACCTATGGCACCTTGAACGTGTATGGTTCATGCTATATATCTGTACATGTCCGCCGTGAAAGTCTGTACAAGTCTCCCATGGCAATTTGCATGTGTACTTTCTATGTGGTGATCACGTCTGCTCTGTTTCTTCTGTTTTGGAGTGACGTGTGATGGAACTCCTTAGTCTTTCATCGCCACTCGTTCCTGGCAGCGTGAGCCTCACCCCGCAGCGTGAGCCTCACCCAGCAGTGTGAGCCTCACCCCCGCAGCGTGAGCCTCACCCAGCAGTGTGAGCCTCACCCCGCAGTGTGAGCCTCACCCCCGCAGCGTGAGCCTCACCCCCGCAGTGTGAGCCTCACCCCCGCAGCGTGAGCCTCACCCCCGCAGTGTGAGCCTCACCCAGCAGTGTGAGCCTCACCCCACAGTGTGAGCCTCACCCCACAGTGTGAGCCTCACCCGCAGTGTGAGCCTCACCCCAGCAGTGTGAGCCTCACCCAGCAGTGTGAGTCTCACCCCACAGTGTGAGCCTCACCCAGCAGTGTCAGCCTCACCCGCAGTGTGAGCCTCACCCCAGCAGTGTGAGCCTCACCCAGCAGTGTGAGCCTCACCCAGCAGTGTGAGCCTCACCCCACAGTGTGAGCCTCACCCAGCAGTGTGAGCCTCACCCCCGCAGTGTGAGCCTCACCCAGCAGTGTGAGCCTCACCCAGCAGTGTGAGCCTCACCCAGCAGTGTGAGCCTCACCCCGCAGTGTGAGCCTCACCCCGCAGTGTGAGCCTCACCCAGCAGTGTGAGCCTCACCCAGCAGTGTGAGCCTCACCCAGCAGTGTGAGCCTCACCCAGCAGTGTGAGCCTCACCCAGCAGTGTGAGCCTCACCCAGCAGTGTGAGCCTCACCCAGCAGTGTGAGCCTCACCCCGCAGTGTGAGCCTCACCCAGGAGTGTGAGCCTCATCCCACAGTGTGAGCCTCACCCCACAGTGTGAGCCTCACCCAGCAGTGTGAGCCTCACCCAGCAGTGTGAGCCTCACCCCGCAGTGTGAGCCTCACCCAGGAGTGTGAGCCTCACCCAGCAGTGTGAGCCTCACCCAGCAGTGTGAGCCTCACCCCGCAGTGTGAGCCTCACCCAGGAGTGTGAGCCTCACCCAGCAGTGTGAGAGTGGGGTGACGGAACATAATGAACACAGTGGGGGGGGGGGGGGGGGGTAAAGTGAGGGAGTTGAGTTGGTTGATGAATCATGG
>NC_091223.1:19057284-19094784 GCF_040958095.1 Procambarus clarkii | reverse complement strand
CACCATCACCACCACCCAGCACCAGGGGTGATCCACCACACCACCACCACCACCACCACGGGTGATCCACCACACCACCACCCAGCACCAGGGGTGATCCACCACACCACCACCACCACCACCCAGCACCACGGGTGATCCACCACACCACCATCACCACCACCCAGCACCACGGGTGATCCACCACACCACCATCAGCACCACCCAGCACCAGGGGTGATCCACCACACCACCACCACCACCACCACGGGTGATCCACCACACCACCACCCAGCACCAGGGGTGATCCACCACACCACCACCACCACCACCACGGGTGAGCCACCACACCACCACCACCACCTCCCAGCACCAGGGGTGATCCACCACACCACCACCACCACCCAGCACCAGGGGTGATCCACCACACCACCACCACCACCCAGCACCAGGGGTGATTCACCACACCACCACCACCACCCAGCACCAGGGGTGATCCACCACACCACCACCACCACCCAGCACCAGGGGTGATCCACCACACCACCACCACCACCCAGCACCAGGGGTGATCCACCACACCACCACCACCACCCAGCACCAGGGGTTATTCACCACACCACCACCCAGCACCAGGGGTGATCCACCACACCACCACCACCACCCAGCACCAGGGGTGATTCACCACACCACCACCACCACCCAGCACCAGGGGTGATCCACCACACCACCACCACCACCCAGCACCAGGGGTGATCCACCACACCACCACCACCACCCAGCACCAGGGGTGATCCACCACCACCATCACCCAGCACCAGGGGTGATCCACCACACCACCACCACCACCACCCAGCACCAGGGGTGATCCACCACACTACCACCAACCCCCAGCACCAGGGGTGATCCACCACACCACCACCACCCAGCACCAGGGGTGATCCACCACACCACCACCAACCACCAGCACCAGGGGTGATCCACCACCACCATCACCCAGCACCAGGGGTGATCCACCACACCACCACTACCCAGCACCAGGGGTGATCCACCACCACCATCACCCAGCACCAGGGGTGATCCACCACACCACCACTACCCAGCACCAGGGGTGATCCACCACACCACCACCACCCAGCACCAGGGGTGATCCACCACACCACCACTACCCAGCACCAGGGGTGATCCACCACACCACCACCACCCAGCACCAGGGGTGATCCACCACACCACCACCACCACCACCCAGCACCAGGGGTGATCCACCACACCACCACCACCACCACCCAGCACCAGGGGCGATCCACCACACCACCACCACCACCACCCAGCACCAGGGGTGATCCACCACACCACCACCACCACCACCCAGCACCAGGGGTGATCCACCACCACCCAGCACCAGGGGTGATCCACCACCACCACCACCCAGCACCAGGGGTGATCCACCACACCACCACCACCCAGCACCAGGGGTGATCCACCACACCACCACCACCCAGCACCAGGGGTGATCCACCACACCACCACCACCACCACCCAGCACCAGGGGTGATCCACCACACCACCACCACCACCACCCAGCACCAGGGGTGATCCACCACACCACCACCACCACCACCCAGCACCAGGGGTGATCCACCACCACCCAGCACCAGGGGTGATCCACCACCACCACCACCCAGCACCAGGGGTGATCCACCACACCACCACCACCACCACCCAGCACCAGGGGTGATCCACCACACCACCACCACCCAGCACCAGGGGTGATCCACCACCACCACCACCCAGCACCAGGGGTGATCCACCACACCACCACCACCACCACCCAGCACCAGGGGTGATCCACCACACCACCACCACCCAGCACCAGGGGTGATCCACCACACCACCACCACCCAGCACCAGGGGTGATCCACCACACCACCACCACCACCCAGCACCAGGGGTGATCCACCACACCACCACCACCCAGCACCAGGGGTGATCCACCACACCACCACCACCACCCAGCACCAGGGGTGATCCACCACACCACCACCACCCAGCACCAGGGGTGATCCACCACACCACCACCCAGCACCAGGGGTGATCCACCACAAGCCACCACCACCACCCAAGCACCAGGGGTGATCCACCACACCACCACCACCCAGCACCAGGGGTGATCCACCACACCACCACCACCCAGCACCAGGGGTGATCCACCACACCACCAACACACCCAGCACCAGGGGTGATCCACCACACCACCACCACCCAGCACCAGGGGTGATCCACCACAACCACCACCCAGCACCAGGGTGAATCCACCACACCACCACCCAGCACCAGGGGTGATCCACCACACCACCACCACCCAGCACCAGGGGTGATCCACCACACCACCACCCAGCACCAGGGGTGATCCACCACACCACCACCCAGCACCAGGGGTGATCCACCACACCACCACCAGCACCAGGGGTGATCCACCACACCACCACCACCCAGCACCAGGGGTGATCCACCACACCACCACCACCACCACCCAGCACCAGGGGTGATCCACCACACCACCACCACCACCACCCAGCACCAGGGGTGATCCACCACACCACCACCACCACCACCCAGCACCAGGGGTGATCCACCACACCACCACCCAGCACCAGGGGTGATCCACCACACCACCACCAGCACCAGGGGTGATCCACCACACCACCACCACCCAGCACCAGGGGTGATCTACCACACCACCACCACCACCACCCAGCACCAGGGGTGATCCACCACACCACCACCACCACCACCCAGCACCAGGGGTGATCCACCACACCACCACCACCACCACCCAGCACCAGGGGTGATCCACCACACCACCACCACCACCACCCAGCACCAGGGGTGATCCACCACACCACCACCACCCAGCACCAGGGGTGATCCACCACACCACCACCCAGCACCAGGGGTGATCCACCACACCACCACCACCACCCAGCACCAGGGGTGATCCACCACACCACCACCACCCAGCACCAGGGGTGATCCACCACACCACCACCCAGCACCAGGGGTGATCCACCACACCACCACCACCCAGCACCAGGGGTGATCCACCACACCACCACCACCACCCAGCACCAGGGGTGATCCACCACACCACCACCACCCAGCACCAGGGGTGATCCACCACACCACCACCACCACCCAGCACCAGGGGTGATCCACCACACCACCACCACCCAGCACCAGGGGTGATCCACCACACCACCACCACCCAGCACCAGGGGTGATCCACCACACCACCACCACCCAGCACCAGGGGTGATCCACCACACCACCACCCAGCACCAGGGGTGATCCACCACACCACCACCACCCAGCACCAGGGGTGATCCACCACACCACCACCAACACCCAGCACCACGGGTGATCCACCACACCACCACCACCCAGCACCAGGGGTGATCCACCACACCACCACCACCCAGCACCAGGGGTGATCCACCACACCACCACCCAGCACCAGGGGTGATCCACCACACCACCACCACCACCACCACCCAGCACCAGGGGTGATCCACCACACCACCACCACCACCCAGCACCAGGGGTGATCCACCACCACCACCACCACCCAGCACCAGGGGTGATCCACCACACCACCACCACCACCAGGGGTGATCCACCACACCACCACCACCACCACCACCCAGCACCAGGGGTGATCCACCACACCACCACCACCACCACCAGGGGTGATCCACCACACCACCACCACCACCACCCAGCACCAGGGGTGATCCACCACACCACCACCACCCAGCACCAGGGGTGATCCACCACACCACCACCACCACCCAGCACCAGGGGTGATCCACCACCACCACCACCACCCAGCACCAGGGGTGATCCACCACACCACCACCACCCAGCACCAGGGGTGATCCACCACACCACCACCACCCAGCACCAGGGGTGATCCACCACACCACCACCACCCAGCACCAGGGGTGATCCACCACACCACCACCACCACCCAGCACCAGGGGTGATCCACCACACCACACCACCACCAGGGGTGATCCACCACACCACACCACCACCACCACCAGGGGTGATCCATCAATCAAGCCAGTCAAGAATTTTGTGAAGTATTTCACGGAGTATTTCCCAACACAAGATAAACGTATCAGAGGGGCGAGACGGTGATCTTATATATACATTACACTGGAGGTTATCTTGAGATGATTTCGGGGCTTTAGTGTCCCCGCGGCCCGGTCCTCGACCAGGCCTCCCTGGTGTGGTAATATTTATCAGGTGTGGTAATATTTATATATAGTTAGTTCACAGCGGCACTGTCTGACTCCAGTGCCAGAAAGAGAAGAGGAAAGAAAGGCCTTATAACTGTATTCCTCTTGGAAGGGATCAGGATAACCATTTGGGATGGGACGGAGGGAAGGAATGGTGCCCATACCATTTGATCACCGGGGATCGATCACCGACCTGTGTGAACCTTTCGAGTCACCTCCGTGCTGACTAGAAAGGGAGGACATGCAGGTTAAAACAATATTTATATAACAAATGATAGCAGGGGTGATGGTCGGTGCAGCGACGGCCTACCTTTGTACAGGTCGGCGTTCGATCCCCCGATGATCAAATGATTGGATATCTTAACCATTACACGGCCACACTATCCCGATCCCTTACTCTGTCCTCGTATCCCTTTTCAAAGGCAATATCGTCATCCTGGCTTAGTGCTTTCACATAATAATTTCATTTTCACAATGCTAAATCCTCACGTTAAAGTGACGAAAATGGCCAAATAAACAGCCATTGAAACCGGGGAAAGTTTCGGAAACAAAAATAATTGTCTATTGTGGGTAGCAACCTGCAGTGTTGAGTGTTGGATCCGTTAGATCCATCGCCCCGTCATGGCTGCTGAAGTATAGAAATTCAGTCGCTACAAAGTTGATATAATATATCTTGGTGTTCAATACCTTCCTTCATGGACGAGACTACCAACATCAGAGGAATGTACTGATGATTAATTTGGGAGATGAAAGACGTGTCAATGGTGAACATTTCGTTAGTGTCGGGGGACGGGTCGGTGGACGGGTCGGGGGACGGGTCGGGGGACGGGTCGGTGGACGGGTCGGTGGACGGGTCGGTGGACGGGTCGGGGGACGGGTCGGGGGACGGGTCGGGGGACGGGTCGGGGGACGGGTCGGCGGACGGGTCGGCGGACGGGTCGGGGGACGGGTCGGGGGACGGGACGGTGGACGGGTCGGGGGACGGGACGGTGGACGGGTCGGGGGACGGGTCGGGGGACGGGTCGGGGGACGGGACGGTGGACGGGTCGGGGGACGGGTCGGCGGACGGGTCGGCGGACGGGTCGGCGGACGGGACGGTGGACGGGTCGGGGGACGGGTCGGCGGACGGGTCGGCGGACGGGTCGGCGGACGGGTCGGCGGACGGGTCGGCGGACGGGTCGGCGGACGGGTCGGCGGACGGGTCGGCGGACGGGTCGGGTGAGGTAAGATCGACCAGGACTGGAAGAGAGACACTTGCCTGACGCGCCATAATTTTGTTGCACAGTTCCTTCCCTCACCTTTTATACACCATTTTTCCCCCCTTCCCCTCACACAATTTTTCTATTCCATTTTTTCCATACTATGCTGTTAACATTCCTTTCCATTTGGAATTTTGCGAGGCCATTTTTAGCCATGGCCTCGCTTCTCACAGGTCGGAGTTCGATCCCTTATGGTCCACCGTTCCTTCTCTCCGTCCTGTCCCAGCTACCCGTCGCTGACTCTGGAGGCCACCCATGGTACTCCCAGGCTACCCTGGGTGACCCTGGCCTCACCTGACTCTGGAGGCCACCCATGATACTCCCAGGCTACCCTGGGTGACTCTGGAGGGCCACCATGGTACTCCCAGGCTTACCCTGGGTGACCCCGGCTTCACCTGACTCTGGAGGGCCACCATGGTACTCCCAGGCTACCCTGGGTGACCCCGGCCTCACCTGACTCTGGAGGGCCACCCATGGTACTCCCAGGCTACCCTGGGTGACCCCGGCCTCACCTGACTCTGGAGGGCCACCCATGGTACTCCCAGGCTACCCTGGGTGACCCCGGCCTCACCTGACTCTGGAGGCCACCCATGGTACTCCCAGGCTACCCTGGGTGACCCCGGCCTCACCTGACTCTGGAGGCCACCCATGGTACTCCCAGGCTACCCTGGGTGACCCCGGCCTCACCTGACTCTGGAGGCCACCCATGGTACTCCCAGGCTACCCTGGGTGACCCCGGCCTCACATGACTCTGGAGGCCACCCATGGTACTCCCAGGCTACTCTGGGTGACCCCGGCCTCACATGACTCTGGAGGGCCACCCATGGTACTCCCAGGCTACCCTGGGTGACCCCGGCCTCACCTGACTCTGGAGGCCCCCCATGGTACTCCCAGGCTACCCTGGGTGACCCCGGCCTCACCTGACTCTGGAGGCCACCCATGGTACTCCCAGGCTACCCTGGGTGACCCCGGCCTCACCTGACTCTGGAGGCCCCCCATGGTACTCCCAGGCTACCCTGGGTGACCCCGGCCTCACCTGACTCTGGAGGGCCACCCATGGTACTCCCAGGCTACCCTGGGTGACCCCGGCCTCACCTGACTCTGGAGGGCCACCCATGGTACTCCCAGGCTACCCTGGGTGACCCCGGCCTCACCTGACTCTGGAGGCCACCCATGGTACTCCCAGGCTACCCTGGGTGACCCCGGCCTCACCTGACTCTGGAGGGCCACCCATGGTACTCCCAGGCTACCCTGGGTGACCCCGGCCTCACCTGACTCTGGAGGGCCACCCATGGTACTCATTCCATTATCATTCAGCTGAAGAAACCGCTAATCTATTTTTTTCTATGCAAATTACTTCTGGCTTCAAATTGCGTTTGTAATGTTGGTAATTGTCGAGATTAATTGGTTTTTCTCTCTCTACACTTTTCTTAACCATCTTATCTTTCTCTGGCCACTCTTCTCTCTCACCCTCTCCCTCTCTCCCCTCTCACACACTCCTCTTCCCTCTCACCCTCTCCCTCTCTCCCCTCTCACACACTCCTCTTCCCTCTCACCCTCTCCCTCTCTCCTCTCTCACACACTCCTCTTCCCTCTCACCCTCTCCCTCTCTCCTCTCTCACCCTCTCCCTCTCCCCCTCTCACACACTCCTCTCCCCTCTCACAGGCCTCTCTCACATCATTTAACTTTCCCACTGTTGTGTCTTTTCCTGGGTTCTTTCTCTTCTTTCTCAATGTGACCATTCTTCCATATTCTGTATCTGTTCCCTCTCTATTGTTCTTCTCTTTCTCTCCCTCCCTTCCCATCTCCCCTCACGGCTGACCTCTCCCTCCCCCCACCCCTCACAGCTGACCTCTCCCTTCCCACCTCCCCTCACAGCTGACCTCTCCCTTCCCACCTCCCCTCACGGCTGACCTCTCCCTTCCCACCTCCCCTCACGGCTGACCTCTCCCTCCCCTCTCCCCTCACGGCTGACCTCTCCCTTCCCACCTCCCCTCACGGCTGACCTCTCCCTTCCCACCTCCCCTCACGGCTGACCTCTCCCTCCCCCCTCCCCTCACGGCTGACCTCTCCCTTCCCACCTCCCCTCACGGCTGATCTCTCCCTCCCCCTCCCCTCACGGCTGACCTCTCCCTTCCCACCTCCCCTCACGGCTGACCTCTCCCTTCCCACCTCCCCTCACGGCTGACCTCTCCCTCCCCCTCCCCTCACGGCTGACCTCTCCCTTCCCACCTCCCCTCACGGCTGACCTCTCCCTCCCCCTTCCCCTCACGGCTGACCTCTCCCTTCCCACCTCCCCTCACGGCTGACCTCTCCCTTCCCACCTCCCCTCTCATGCATACCGTTCCATTAGCTTCCGATTTCACTCTTTTACGTATAATTTTCGCTTTTAATTTTTGGTGTAAGGTAAGCTTCCCTCTCTCACTTGCTCTCACTCTGGGTGTAAGGTTAGCTTCCCTCTCTCACTTGCTCTCACTCTGGGTGTAAGGTTAGCTTCCTTCTCTCACTCACTCTGGGTGTAAGGTTAGCTTCCCTCTCTCTCTCTCTCACTCTGGGTGTAAGGTTAGCTTCCTTCTCTCACTCACTCTGGGTGTAAGGTTAGCTTCCCTCTCTCTCTCTCACTCTGGGTGTAAGGTTAGCTTCCTTCTCTCACTCACTCTGGGTGTAAGGTTAGCTTCCTTCTCTCACTCACTCTGGGTGTAAGGTTAGCTTCCCTCTCTCTCTCTCACTCTGGGTGTAAGGTTAGCTTCCTTCTCTCTCTCACTCTGGGTGTAAGGTTAGCTCCCTCCCTCTCTCTCTCTCTCACTCTGGGGGTAAGGCATGCGCACACACACACACTACAAGGAACTAAGCAATATTACTAGACATAAAATCTAGCTGTGGCTCAATTTCAACTTTTTAGCCATAACTGCAGTAATAACATGTGTGTCAGCTTGGAATATTAGAGCCCGGCGCTTCACCCACACAATCCCCCCCCACCATCAACCACAATCTCCCCCCCCACCATCAACCACAATCACCCCCCCCACCATCAACCACAATCCCCCCCACCATCAACCACAATCACCCCCCCCCCCACCATCAACCACAATCACCCCCCCCACCATCAACCACAATCACCCCCCCCACCATTAACCACAATCACCCCCCCCACCATCAACCACAATCACCCCCCCACCATCAACCACAATCACCCCCCCCACCATCAACCACAATCACCCCCCCCCACCATCAACCACAATCTCCCCCCCCCACCATCAACCACAATCACCCCCCCCACCATCAACCACAATCACCCCCCCCCACCATCAACCACAATCTCCCCCCCCCACCATCAACCACAATCTCCCCCCCCCACCATCAACCACAATCACCCCCCCCACCATCAACCACAATCACCCCCCCCACCATTAACCACAATCACCCCCCCCACCATCAACCACAATCACCCCCCCACCATCAACCACAATCACCCCCCCCACCATCAACCACAATCACCCCCCCCACCATCAACCACAATCTCCCCCCCCCACCATCAACCACAATCACCCCCCCCACCATCAACCACAATCTCCCCCCCCCACCATCAACCACAATCACCCCCCCCCCACCATCAACCACAATCACCCCCCCCCCACCATCAACCACAATCACCCCCCCCCCACCATCAACCACAATCTCCCCCCCCACCATCAACCACAATCACCCCCCCCACCATCAACCACAATCACCCCCCCCCACCATCAACCACAATCTCCCCCCCCACCATCAACCACAATCTCCCCCCCCCCCGCCCCCTAAAAAAACAAGAAAAATCAGTTTCTAGAACAAATCACAAACAGGAAAATTTTAATTTTCAACATGTGTTATTTTCTTGCAAAGTTTGCTCGGATCTGTTGCACCTTCTGGCTATCTTGTGTGTGGTGATCCCGACGATCAACGTCCCCGCGGCCCGGTCTCTGACCAGGCCCCCTGGTTGATGGTCTGGTCAACCAGGCTGTTGGACGCGGCTGCTCGTGGTCAAGCGTATGGGATCACAGCCTGGTTGATCAAGTATTTTACAGGTGTTTATAAGGTTCTGTCATGAACAGCATGAGAGCTAGACCGGCCAATTATGACCCTTATGTGCACACTCATTTTTTGTAATAACCTATTGTAATTTTTTTAAAATATATAATTTAAAATATTTTTAAATTTGGAACTATTCGTTATTTGTGTAATCTGTCCTCTCGGGTATCGTGAAGTTATGGTACATTATGGTTACCAACGTACCATATGTATGACTATTTTTTCTACGGTGTAAATTTTGTTTAGCACGGTGTTTCGAACCTGCGTTTGGGAGCATCCCAGACACTGCCTTAATCGACTGATCTACGACAGGGTTAAAAAGAGTTGAAACCGAAGTTCAACTACAGTTTTCTGCGTCCCGGACGCAGGTTCGAATCCTCGTCACGGCCCTTGTGGATTTGTTCATTTGATGCATCACGTTAGTGTGATCTCTGTGTGTAATGATGTAAGGGCGAAGAGGGAGAACGGCCTATTGACATAGCTCGGGTGCAGGAGGGGAGTTGTGTAAAATCCTGGTTTGTGTCTCGGAGAGGCTACGGGATCCAGTAAGTTCAGTAGAACTTCGGTTTCAACTCTTTTTAACCCTGTCGTAGCTCAGTCGATTTAGCACGGTGTATTGAGGTTAGCACGGTGTATTGAGGTTAGCTCGGTATATTGAGGTTAGCTCGGTATATTGAGGTTAGGTGTATCATCCAGTCTTCATGCTGGAGACTGGAAGGGAAGGGAACTATCAGGGAAAAGCACCCAGCCATTACGACTATATAGCACTTGGAAAGGGTCAGGATAAGGATTTGGGATGGGACGGGGGAAAAGGAATGGTGCCCAACCACTTGTGGACGGTCGGGGATTGAACGACGACCTGCATGACGCGAGACCGTCGCTCTACCGTCCAGCCCAAGTGGTTGGACGGTGGGGACAGGAGTGACAGATCAAGCCGACCCCACAACACCTTCTTAAAGAAACCCCCCTAACTGAAGGGTAACCCCAGGACACCGACCTGGTCGACCAGGCCTAGGAGGCCTGGTCGACGACTGGGCCGCAGGGACACTAAGCCCCGGAAGCACCTCAAGGTACCCTGTAGTCTAACGTATATAGTGAAATAGTTTCAAGGAATCCAACTGAGGAGCGTAATTATATATATATATATATATATATATATATATATATATATATATATATATATATATATATATATATATATATATATATATATATATTAAACACACACACAAAGAGGTTTGGTTAGGAGCCGACGGCTGAGTAGACAGCGCTCGGGATTCGTAGTCCTAGGTTCCGGGGATCGATCCCAGGCGATGGGGGAAACAAATTGGCATAGTTTATTTCACCCTGATGCTCATGTTCACCTAGTAGCAAATAGGTATCTGGGAGTTGAACAGCTGTTACGGGCTGTTCAACTACCCCCTTCCTGGAGGGGGTGGTGGAAAACACAACAACAGTTGATTGATTACAGTTGAGGCGGGCCGAAAGAGCCAGAGCTCAACCCCCACAAAAACACAACTAGGCGAGTACAACTAGGTGAACACACACTACACACACACACACACACACACACACACACACACACACACACACACACACACACACACACACACACTTTCCTGAATCAATATCAGAGTCCGTGGCAACATTACTCATACTCACCACAACCAGAGTGAACTAAACATTACTGGGCAGCACAACACGTCCAACGTCCACCAGCGCCCTCCGCTCTAATGGAGTAGTGGACGGCTCCTCCCTTCCTCAAAATTTCCACGCTCCTCCTCAAATTTCCATTTAAAAAATTATAATAATAATTCCTTCATCTCTCACCAAGACACTACCTGGAAACCGGTTATTGAATTTCCCGGACGCTCCATAAGAGTGCCGTGAACACTGGCGTGACCACCACCAACAAAACTCTGGTTTATGAGGTAAACTACCACCACACAACGGGCTCACCATAGCCCGTGCTACTTGGAACTTTTTGTTCCACGTAGCGAATCTTGAACAACAACAACCACCACCTCACTGGAACATTACTACTTCTCACACCAACACCAGAAATTGGTTACCAATTCCTGGTGATTCAACAAACTCTTGTGGGCGACTTGGCACCCTGGATGATCTTCAACGAGTCCTTCAAGTATAAAAGTCCTTGTAACAACCTTTTTGGGGTCAAACGCACCAATATTGGACCGTTGAACACCCAAAAGTTCAGGTTTTGTTATGGTGATTTACCCCCAAATGGCATGCTATTAAATCGGAGATGTAGTTAAACTATTCTAAACTGTCCAAACAATCTTAGGTCTAACACACGCTATAATTATATATATATATATGTGTGTGTGTGTGTGTGTGTGTGTGTGTGTGTGTGTGTGTGTATGTGTGTGTGTGTGTGTGTGGGGGGGGGGGTATACTAAGCCTAAGAATGTTAAGCTTGGTTTTATATTTTTGTTCTCGTACTATAAAATGAATAGTAAAGGGTGAAATTTCCCCCAGACACAGCAACTGTGATCACTGCATGTGGAAGGTCCCCCCCCCCCAGACACAGCAACTGTGATCACTGCATGTGGAAGGTCCCCCCCCCCAGACACAGCAACTGTGATCACTGCATGTGGACGGTCCCCCCCCCCAGACACAGCAACTGTGATCACTGCATGTGGAAGGTCCCCCCCCCCAGACACAGCAACTGTGAACACTGCATGTGGACGGTCCCCCCCCAGACACAGCAACTGTGATCACTGCATGTGAAAGGTCCCCCCCCCAGACACAGCAACTGTGATCACTGCATGTGGAAGGTCCCCCCCCCCAGACACAGCAACTGTGATCACTGCATGTGGAAGGTCCCCCCCCCCCAGACACAGCAACTGTGATCACTGCATGTGGAAGGTCCCCCCCCCCAGACACAGCAACTGTGAACACTGCATGTGGACGGTCCCCCCCCCCAGACACAGCAACTGTGATCACTGCATGTGGAAGGTCCGCCCCCCCCCCCAGACACAGCAACTGTGATCACTGCATGTGGAAGGTCCCCCCCCCCCAGACACAGCAACTGTGATCACTGCATGTGGAAGGTCCCCCCCCCCAGACACAGCAACTGTGAACACTGCATGTGGACGGTCCCCCCCCCCCAGACACAGCAACTGTGAACACTGCATGTGGACGGTCCCCCCCCCAGACACAGCAACTGTGAACACTGCATGTGGAAGGTCCCCCCCCCAGACACAGCAACTGTGAACACTGCATGTGGAAGGTCCCCCCCCCCCAGACACAGCAACTGTGAACACTGCATGTGGAAGGTCCCCCCCCCAGACACAGCAACTGTGAACACTGCATGTGGAAGGTCCCCCCCCCAGACACAGCAACTGTGAACACAGCATGTGGACGGTCCCCCCCCCAGACACAGCAACTGTGAACACAGCATGTGGAAGGTCCCCCCCCCAGACACAGCAACTGTGAACACAGCATGTGGACGGTCCCCCCCCCAGACACAGCAACTGTGAACACAGCATGTGGACGGTCCCCCCCCCCCCAGACACAGCAACTGATCACTGCATGTGGAAGGTCCGCCCCCCCCCAGACACAGCAACTGTGAACACAGCATGTGGAAGGTCCCCCCCCCCCCAGACACAGCAACTGTGAACACAGCATGTGGAAGGTCCCCCCCCCCAGACACAGCAACTGTGAACACAGCATGTGGACGGTTCCCCCCCCCCCCCCCCAGACACAGCAACTGTGAACACAGCATGTGGACGGTTCCCCCCCCCAGACACAGCAACTGTGAACACAGCATGTGGACGGTTCCCCCCCCCAGACACAGCAACTGTGAACACAGCATGTGGAAGGTCCCCCCCCAGACACAGCAACTGTGAACACAGCATGTGGACGGTTCCCCCCCCCAGACACAGCAACTGTGAACACAGCATGTGGACGGTTCCCCCCCCCCAGACACAGCAACTGTGAACACAGCATGTGGACGGTTCCCCCCCCCCAGACACAGCAACTGTGGACACAGCATGTGGACGGTTCCCCCCCCCCCCAGACACAGCAACTGTGAACACAGCATGTGGACGGTCCCCCCCCCCCCCCCCAGACACAGCAACTGTGAACACTGCATGTGGAAGGTCCCCCCCCCCCCCAGACACAGCAACTGTGAACACAGCATGTGGACGGTCCCCCCCCCCCAGACACAGTAACTGTGAACACAGTATGTGGAAGGTCATGCAGACCCCCGAGGGCCACAGTCGCTTTAATCAAACTCAACAAATCCTCAAGAATCAGTCATTTTTGGCGATGATGCGGGAAATTGCGGCCTGCCCTCAGCCAGTACTGTCCGCTGGGTTTAATAACCTCGAGCTGTAAACACTAACTTGAAATATTTTGCTAAACATCACACACACACACACACACACACACACACACACACACACACACACACACACACACACACACACACACACGAGAGAACCCAAGTTATGGCAGAATAAGTCAGCATCATAACTCAGAGAGAACTCACACTTGGTAATGGTGGTTACAACAGCAACATTCGTTATCAAGCACTGTCGCAGATGATCATTTAAATAAGAATCCGTTATAGTTCGTTATCAAGCACTGTCACAGATGATCATTTAAATAAGAATCCGTTAAAGTTCGTTATCAAACACTGTCGCAAATGATCATTTAAATAAGAATCCGTTAAAGTTCGTTATCAAGCACTGTCACAGATGATCATTTAAATAAGAATCCGTTATAGTTCGTTATCAAGCACTGTCGCAAATGATCATTTAAATAACAATCCGTTAAAGTTCGTTATCAAGACGCAAGTGCGGAGTGATACGGGTCCCGGACGGGTCGCAGCGCATTGGTTTCCAATTTCATACGTGTTGGTCGGCTTATTTATATGTATATTTAAATTTGAATTTGCTCCTTAAAACTTTTAAAAAGAAAACTCACTTGAGTCCAGTCACTTCTAACACAATAACAGCTGCTGCTACGGAATACAAGGGCCTTAACCACCCCCAGTTGCTGGGAAAATTCTTGTCCCAATAAGTGAAACATTTACCAAGATTTCTTAGAGAAAATTATGATAATGACCTTAGGTGAAAATATTAAGTCTTTATCACCAAGACGCGTACTGATAACTTTGTTATTTGTGGACAAGTTAAGGTTGTCCAACAGGTGAAGTGGACTGGTCGGTAGAGGGGACGGTCTTACCTCTTGTAGGGTCCGGGATCGATCCCCGATGGCTCAAGTGGTTGGCCACCCGTTGCCTTCATCTCTTGTCATATCCCAGCTCCTTGCGCCAATATCCCAGCTCCTTGCGCCAATATCCCAGCTCCTTGGGCCAATATCCTAGCTCCTTGGGCCAATATCCTAGCTCCTTGCGCCAATATCCCAGCTCCTTGCGCCAATATCCCAGCTCCTTGCGCCAATATCCCAGCTCCTTGCGCCAATATCCCAGCTCCTTGCGCCAATATCCCAGCTCCTTGGGCCAATATCCTAGCTCCTTGGGCCAATATCCCAGCTCCTTGGGCCAATATCCTAGCTCCTTGCGCCAATATCCTAGCTCCTTGCGCCAATATCCTAGCTCCTTGCGCCAATATCCCAGCTCCTTGGGCCAATATCCTAGCTCCTTGGGCCAATATCCCAGCTCCTTGGGCCAATATCCCAGCTCCTTGCGCCAATATCCCAGCTCCTTGGGCCAATATCCCAGCTCCTTGGGCCAATATCCTAGCTCCTTGCGCCAATATCCTAGCTCCTTGGGCCAATATCCTAGCTCCTTGGGCCAATATCCTAGCTCCTTGCGCCAATATCCCAGCTCCTTGGGCCAATATCCCAGCTCCTTGGGCCAATATCCTAGCTCCTTGCGCCAATATCCTAGCTCCTTGCGCCAATATCCCAGCTCCTTGCGCCAATATCCTAGCTCCTTGCGCCAATATCCCAGCTCCTTGGGCCAATATCCTAGCTCCTTGACCCCGTATCCCAGCTCCTTGACCCCGTATCCCAGCTCCTTGACCCCGTATCCCAGCTCCTTGACCCCCGTATCCCAGCTCCTTGACCCCCGTATCCCAGCTCCTTGACCCCGTATCCCAGCTCCTTGACCCCCGTATCCCAGCTCCTTGACCCCGTATCCCAGCTCCTTAACCCCCATATCCCAGCTCCTTGACCCCGTATCCCAGCTCCTTGACCCCGTATCCCAGCTCCTTGACCCCCGTATCCCAGCTCCTTGACCCCGTATCCCAGCTCCTTAACCCCCATATCCCAGCTCCTTGACCCCGTATCCCAGCTCCTTGACCCCGTATCCCAGCTCCTTAACCCCCGTATCCCAGCTCCTTGACCCCCGTATCCCAGCTCCTTGACCCCCGTATCCCAGCTCCTTGACCCCGTATCCCAGCTCCTTGACCCCGTATCCCAGCTTCTTGACCCCGTATCCCAGCTCCTTGACCCCCGTATCCCAGCTCCTTGACCCCCGTATCCCAGCTCCTTGCCCCCCGTATCCCAGCTCCTTGACCCCCGTATCCCAGCTCCTTGACCCCCGTATCCCAGCTCCTTGACCCCGTATCCCAGCTCCTTGACCCCGTATCCCAGCTCCTTGACCCCCGTATCCCAGCTCCTTGACCCCCGTATCCCAGCTCCTTGACCCCGTATCCCAGCTCCTTGACCCCGTATCCCAGCTCCTTGACCCCGTATCCCAGCTCCTTGACCCCGTATCCCAGCTCCTTGACCCCCGTATCCCAGCTCCTTGACCCCCGTATCCCAGCTCCTTGACCCCCGTATCCCAGCTCCTTGACCCCCGTATCCCAGCTCCTTGACCCCGTATCCCAGCTCCTTGACCCCGTATCCCAGCTTCTTGACCCCGTATCCCAGCTCCTTGACCCCCGTATCCCAGCTCCTTGACCCCCGTATCCCAGCTCCTTGACCCCCGTATCCCAGCTCCTTGACCCCCGTATCCCAGCTCCTTGACCCCCGTATCCCAGCTCCTTGACCCCCGTATCCCAGCTCCTTGACCCCCATATCCCATCTTGACCCCCATATCCCATCTCCTTGACCCCCATATCCCATCTCCTTGACCCCATATCCCAGCTCTTTGACCCCATATCCCAGCTCTGACACCATATCCCAGCTCCTTGACCCCATATCCCAGCTCCCTGCCCACCATATCCCAGCTCCCTGCCCACCATATCCCAGCTCCCTGCCCACCATATCCCAGCTCCCTGCCCACCATATCCCAGCTCCCTGCCCACCATATCCCAGCTCCCTGCCCACCATATCCCAGCTCCCTGCCCACCATATCCCAGCTCCCTGCCCACCATATCCCAGCTCCCTGCCCACCATATCCCAGCTCCCTGCCCACCATATCCCAGCTCCTTGCCCTGGGTAAAGAGCTGGGACAGACCTTGCTACACTAAGGACTAATAGGTAGTCATGGGTGAGGCAGACGTATTGTTGTTGTTATAGATTCAGCTACTCAGAACACGCAAATTCCAAGTAGCACGGGCTATGGTGAGCCCGTAGTGGACTAAACGTAGTCCTGGATGTTAACAGTTCTCGAGTGTGGGGAAATTGGGACAGGTCTACTAGTGTTTAATCTTTAACAAATTGACTTCTACCTAGCGTTTGCTGATGTCCAACCGCTTGGACTGGTCGGTAAAGCGATAGCTTCCCTTCTTGCAGGTCTGCGTTCAATTCCCGACCGTACAAGTAGTTGGCCACCATTCCATCCCTACGTCCTATCCCAAATTTAATGTAATGACACGAAGTGTAAACTATGTGGTATGTTAAGGTCTCACACCCTTGCCCATTATGTTCTTGATTGTCCGTTGATTAATGTATATAGCAACACTGAGATAAGGACTGTTCCTGAACAAATAGCCTGGATGTGTCACAACGGAAAGGTTGATGATATTCTTGAGAGATATAAGAATTTTGCACCAAGATTGTAATATTTTGTTGAATTATCTGCAGGTGTCTTGCAAATTGTCTATACAGTATACCTAGGTCATAAAAGTATTTGTGTGTACGTCTGATACCATACTACTTGTGAGGGAGGAAATGTATATTTTTACCTCTCAGAATGTTTGGTAATGTGTTTATTGTTTGTGATGTGTGTCTATGTATATATTAACACGTTGTACTGAACGGGGTGAGAATAGCTTGAGCTACCTCATCCCTTTGTGTGTATTTTACCTCAATAAACTTATTTCAATTTCAATTTCAATTTCAATCCCAAATTTGTGTCCCCATATCCCGTCCAACCGCTTCATCGTCGCAATGGTTTGGTGCTTTTTCTTGATAACTGCCTTACCTTCGAAGTGAAACAACAGGCTGGCTGGTTACTCGTTCTCTTAATTAGACGTACAGGATCATAAGAATTTAACTCCTTAAAAACCCCCACACAATGACTTGTGAGGGGTTTGAGCGATCACTTTACATTATTATGAGATTCAACACAATTCTTGGATATTCAATAACTCCGCGATTTGTGGAAACCGGTTACCCAAAATGGTTCCCTCAGAAAGGAAAAGCTTGCTTACTTTTACACAGAATATATTGAGTACGAGGAAGAATATATATATATATATATATATATATATATATATATATATATATATATATATATATATATATATATATATATATATATATATATATATATGTCGTACCTAGTAGCCAGAACGCACTTCTGAGCCTACTATGCAAGGCCCGATTTGCCTAATAAGCCAAGTTTTCGTGAATTAATTGTTTTTCGGCTACCTAACCTACCTAACCTAACCTAACCTAACGTTTTCGGCTACCTAACCTAACATATAAAGATAGGTTAGGTTAGGTTAGGTAGGGTTGCTTAGGTTCGGTCATATATCTATGTTAATTTTAACTGCAATAAAAAAAAATTACCTCATACATAATGAAATGGGTAGCTTTATCATTTCATTAAAAAAAAATTAGAGAAAATATATTAATTCAGGAAAACTTGGCTTATTAGGCAAATCGGCCCTTGCATAGTAGGCTGAGAAGTGCGTTCTGGCTACTAGGTACGACATATATATATATATATATATATATATATATATATATATATATATATATATATATATATATATATATATATATATATATATATATATATATATATATATATATATTATGCCTTTCATACGGGAGAATGACATTAAACATGTGCCGTACCCAAGTCATTTATATGGTTCTCAACTACCCTAACCAAATTGTTTAGGAATCAAAATCAAAATCTCCAAGTATTTATCGGATTCCACAAAATACCTTCTGGAAAATTACAAACGGTTGTATAGTGTGGTGAATGGTGACAAGAGTGGCAGGGCAGAGCTCAAGTAATACACGACAAAACTCGTTAATAAAACATTACCATTCATTTACCTGGGGAGCTTCCACTTGTATATAGCAGCCAAAGTTGACACCCACGTGTACACCCACACCCGTTCTCGCAAATTCGTAAAGTCAATATTGACTTATTAACTACGTGCATAGGTGATATACTAAACATAATAGATACCCTTAAAAAGATTCATAGAAAACACCGACCTTACCTAACCTTGTTAGTATCTTAAGATAAGCATCTTATTGCTTCGTAATTACAATTATTACCTAACCTATAAGAGGTATAGGTTAAGTAATAATTGTAATTACGAAGCAATAAGATGCTTATCTTAAGATACTAACAAGGTTAGGTAAGTTCGGTGTTTTCTATGAATCTTTTTAAGGGTATCTATTATGTTTAGTATATCACCTATGCACGTAGTTAATAAGTCAATATTGACTTTACGAATTTGCGAGAACGGGTTGCAATATGGAGGGCGTCGCTAAACACAATATTACTATTATGTGGAGTGATCGCTACTATAAGTCAAGCAACCAGACATTGTTTTGCTGCAGTGACTAGATACATTGCAGCTCGTGTGTGCAATAGGGTTGGTCCGAGCTGGATGTCTGTGGACATCCAGCTAAAAACTACATATACAGTATGTATGTCTAACCATTTATAGAGCATAAACTAATTTAAGTTGTAGCACTCAAGACAAAGACATTACAATATGCAGGTGAACCTTGCCGCGTTGCAAGCCTGAGGAGCGGTGTTGCAGCACTCGGCGCTCCTCGTGCACAAGTCCACCACCATAAGTCCTCATCGAGCACTAACATACCCGACAACACAAGCATATCCACCACGCGGAAAATGTGTTCTTCCTGTGCCACCACTGAATATTTCATCGTCAGAGACAACACGCGATGCTGCACTCGATATGTTCAGTGTGTAGTGGGTGGTGGGTTTGTTGGTGGTGGGTGGGTTTATTGGTGGTGGGTGGTGGGTTTGTTGGTGGTGGGTTTGTGGCGGTGGGCGGTGGGTTTATTGGTGGTGGGTGGTGGGTTTGTTGGTGGTGGGTGGTGGGTTTATTGGTGGTGGGTGGTGGGTTTGTGGTGGTGGGTTTGTTGGTGGTGGGTGGTGGGTTTGTTGGTGGTGGGTGGTGGGTTTGTGGTGGTGGGTGGTGGGTTTGTGGTGGTGGGTGGTGGGTTTGTGGTGGTGGGTGGTGGGTTTGTTGGTGGTGGGTGGTGGGTTTGTTGTGGTGGGTGGTGGGTTTGTTGGTGGTGGGTGGTGGGTTTATTGGTGGTGGGTGGTGGGTTTGTGGTGGTGGGTTTGTTGGTGGTGGGTGGTGGGTTTGTGGTGGTGGGTGGTGGGTTTGTGGTGGTGGGTGGTGGGTTTGTGGTGGTGGGTGGTGGGTTTGTGGCGGTGGGTTTGTTGGTGGTGGGTGGTGGGTTTGTTGGTGGTGGGTGGTGGGTTTGTGGTGGTGGGTGGTGGGTTTATGGTGGTGGGTTTGTTGGTGGTGGGTGGTGGGTTAGTTGGTGGTGGGCGGTGGGTTTGTTGGTGGTGGGTGGTGGGTTTGTGGTGGTGGGTGGTGGGTTTGTGGTGGTGGGTTTGTTGGTGGTGGGTGGTGGGTTAGTTGGTGGTGGGCGGTGGGTTTGTTGGTGGTGGGTGGTGGGTTTGTGGTGGTGGGTGGTGGGTTTGTGGTGGTGGGTGGTGAGTTTGTTGGTGGTGGGTGGTGGGTTTATTGGTGGTGGGTGGTGGGTTTGTTGGTGGTGGGTGGTGGGTTTGTTGGTGGTGGGTGGTGGGTTTATTGGTGGTGGGTGGTGGGTTTATGGTGGTGGGTGGTGGGTTTATTGGTGGTGGGTGGTGGGTTTATTGGTGGTGGGTGGTGGGTTTGTGGTGGTGGGTGGTGGGTTTATGGTGGTGGGTGGTGGGTTTGTTGGCGGTGGGTTTATGGTAGTGGGCGGTGGGTTTATGGTAGTGGATGGTGGGTTTATGGTAGTGGGTGGTGGGTTTATGGTAGTGGGTGGTGGGTTTATGGTAGTGGGTGGTGGGTTTATGGTAGTGGGTGGTGGGTTTATGGTGGTGGGTGGTGGGTTTGTTGGCGGTGGGTTTATGGTAGTGGACGGTGGGTTTATGGTAGTGGACGGTGGGTTTATGGTAGTGGGTGGTGGGTTTATGGTAGTGGACGGTGGGTTTATGGTAGTGGGCGGTGGGTTTATGGTAGTGGATGGTGGGTTTATGGTAGTGGACGGTGGGTTTATGGTAGTGGACGGTGGGTTTATGGTAGTGGGTGGTGGGTTTATGGTAGTGGACGGTGGGTTTATGGTAGTGGGTGGTGGGTTTATGGTAGTGGACGGTGGGTTTATGGTAGTGGGTGGTGGGTTTATGGTAGTGGACGGTGGGTTTATGGTAGTGGGTGGTGGGTTTATGGTAGTGGACGGTGGGTTTATGGCAGTGGGCGGTGGGTTTATGGTGGTGGACGGTGGGTTTATGGTAGTGGGTGGTGGGTTTATGGTAGTGGGTAGTGGGTTTATGGCAGTGGGCGGTGGGTTTATGGTAGTGGACGGTGGGTTTATGGTAGTGGACGGTGGGTTTATGGTAGTGGACGGTGGGTTTATGGTAGTGGGCGGTGGGTTTGCTTTTAGTAGTTTTTTGTCATATACATATCAATGAAACAAACAAATAGCTACAACACTGAGTACAGCATGGAAGTGTCCATGAAGAGCGAAGTTACTGACTACTGCTTCAGTGGAGGACATGAGAAGGTCTTGAACTGACTCGTTTCGCTTCGAATGTCTGTGCTAAATTAAGCCCAATATAGCTTAGGCTACGCCTGGAATAACTAGGCCTAAAGCTGTATAGTCTGTGTTAATGTTACGTTGTTCCAGTTTTAATATAGTTTTGAATACCAATTACACCTAACGAGGACTTTATTGAAGAGTACAACAATGCACTCCTTGCACACTATCTATAGGTCGCTATAGGTAGGTATATCGTTGTATCCTCCGACAACAGTTACAGTTAGTTACAAAACTGTACCCTCTATGTAGTCATCATTTACCATCAGTACATCTCCCTGTTACCAAAACGCTTCTGGACGTATTACAGCGCACAATTTTTATATATGCAAATATTTATCACCCAAAGGATTTGTAAATATTTTAGCCTCGCTAGAAGCGCTGGGCGACCCGAAGCCTTAATATTGGGAACGTATTCCTTCCCATCTTGAACCTCTTCACTGTATTTATCATATATAGAGAGCACTATAAATAACATTATTGCTAACATTGTAACTACCCTCCACTGTCATATGACGTCACCTTTGCGTCAAAAGCAAAGGGAGTCGGTCGGCCGAGCGGACAGCACACTGGACTTGTGATCCTGTGGTCCTGGGTTCGATCCCAGGCGCCGGCGAGAAACAATGGGCAAAGTTTCTTTCACCCTATGCCCCTGTTACCTAGCAGTAAATAGGTACCTGGGTGTTAATCAGTTGTCACGGGCTGCTTCCTGGGGGTGGAGGCCTGGTCGAGGACCGGGCCGCGGGGACACTAAAAGCCCCGAAATCATCTCAAGATAAGAACCTCAAGAAAGCAAGGCTGACGCATACATCAACGCAAGAAAATATTACGCAATAAAACAAATCAACCTCCAAAACCAAGATGAAACGGCAAAACCTCACAATAATTCCCGACTCCTAAATCCCCAACAATCCAGAAGGAAGACCAGCTCCGTACGGAGCAGCAGGCGGGGCTAACCCACTTAAGCATTAATATAATAACAGATAGGCTGGTTAGATGTGATGAGGGAGAGGATCTGGGAGGGAGAGACGCCGACGGCGAGGCGCTGCATGGTCGGTGGGAGCAGTGCTCCAGCACGGGGGGCTGGACCTTCAGGTAGGGCGTGGGGTCACGGGGAAGCCCTCACACAGCTGCTAGCTTATGGTACACTCTCCCTCCCCCAACCCGACCCCCAACTCCCCTCCGCCACCACCACCTTACTTTGTCCCAGTACTGCTACGTCCCCCCTCCCTCACCCACCACACACTTGTCCATCCCGACACACTCATACTGATACACTCACCCTGACGCACGCACACTACTCACGCAAGTTGGGGACAGTTCAAAGGCCTGCCAGTAGACTTGTGTGTGTATTCACGTAGTTGTGCTTGCGGGGGTTGAGCTCTGCTCTTTCGGCTCGCCTCTCAACTGTCAATTAAATGTTACTAACTTTTTTCACACCACACACACACGCCCCAGGAAGCAGCCTGTTACGAACCCGACTACATAGTCGGAGTATGGAGTAGCGACGTCAGCGCCATCTGTGAGTCTGCTCCCTAAACCCCCACAATATCGGACGTTATACGGACGACGCCATCTGGTGGTGGCTGTCTGAAACCTGCAAATGACTCAAGATCAGCCAGCCTTGGTCAGCCAGAGGAGTCGCTGTGGCTGACCTCTGGTGAGGTAGCGACTAGAAACCAGCGCCATCTGGTGTGATATGAGCCGTATGTCAATGGCAGAGTCCGTAAGTGGTCTTTCCTGGCTTCACCGTTACCGGCCAGTTTCCTGATGACGTGTCTGTATCCACAGAGGCGACGTAGGGCTGCTGTGGTACGGAGAAAGGCAGTCTACCCAGGGCAGCCTAACATCTCTCTGCTTAATTCTCCTTGACGACTAAGTGAGCCGCCGCCGAAGAGGAACTGTGTGGTATCTACTTTCTGCCTGTGGCGTGGCAGTGAAAGAATTCGGCGTATCCCGGGACTGGCTAGAGGAAGAGACGACCGACAGTGAGGTGTTATTGAGGAGCGTTACTAGCCCACGGCTAGAGACCCCTGCCAGGGGTTCGCTACCCCTGTATTTGTCAGTGTAGAGGCCCAGCAGCGCGAGGCTCAAGTTCTCTGCCAGCACTAGGCTGGAGGGTGATTGTGGGCGTTCACAAGGAGCACTGTAGATAGGCTAGCCCACGGCAAGGGTGGACTCGTGGGTGTTTCCCAGTACTGATTGAGGACGGCACGGTGTGTCGAGGAAACACGGCAGTTGACAAAGGCTGCATCAATTTAGCATCAAGGAGTGCTTAGTGTCCTATGTGAGAGTGAGACATGTAAGTCCACTACGGGGTCACCATAGCCCGTGCTACTTGGAACTTTTTGTTCCAAGTAGCGAATCTTAAACAACATGTAAATATCCACGTGTAGTTATATGATCTCATTTTATATTTACGGTGATGGAAAAGTGGTAATAAGTTAGGTGAATATATTGATAAAGGATGAAGTGCTGTGTTCATTTCAGCCCCCCCTTTTATTACTTGTATTACCAAGCCTACTCCTTGAAAGCCACTACCGACTTGGGATCGGATACAATCATTTTGGTTCCACCATCAAAGAATCCGGCTGCGATCCATAGTGGCCGTAACACAACCCATGACAGCTGACTAACTCCCAGGTACCTATTTACTGCTAGGTAACAGGGGCATCAGGGTGAAAGAAACTCTGCCCATTGTTTCTCGCCGGTGCTGTGTGTGTGTGTACTCGCCTATTTGTGCTTGCGGGGGTTGAGCTCTGGCTCTTTGGTCCCTCCTCTCAACTGTCAATCAACAGGTGTACAGGTTCCTGAGCCTATTGGGCTCAATCATATCTATACTTGAAACTGTGTATGGAGTCAGCCTCCACCACATCACTTCCTAATGCATTCCATTTGTCAACCACTCTGACACTAAAAAAAAAAGTTCTAATATCTCTATGGCTCATTTGGGAACTCAATTTCCACCTGTGTCCCCTAGTGCGTGTGCCCCTTGTGTTAAATAGCATGGCCTTATCTACCCTATCAATTCCATTGAGAATCTTTTATGTGGTGATCATGTCCCCCTAACTCTTCTGTCTTTGTGTGTGTGTTAGTGCATGTGTGTTTTACGAGGAAAGACTGTGTGAATTAAACTTTACGTCGCTGGAAGACAGAAGAGTTAGGGAAGACATGATTGTCATATACAAAATTCTCGGAAAAGTTGATAGGGTATATAAAGTAAATTTATTACGGGTTTTACGGACTGTTCCTACCCGTGCCGCCTCTTGGTTGGCTTAATCTTTATCAGTTACGGGTAGCACTTGCACAGTGTGCACAGATACAAACTGAGAATGCCAATGAGCCACAGGGTCATTACAAAGAATGTTTTTCAATGTCAGAGTAGTTAACAAATGGAATAGCTATAGGAAGTGATATGTTAGAGGCAGACACCATCTAATTTCAAATATAGATATAATAGGGCCCAATAGGTTAAGAAACGATTCTGTGATTTCTTCTTCACCATTAAGTCTTCAGTCTTCGCCTCTTTGAGCCATTCACTGGTACAAAACGCTCCTACAACCCTTGGCCTCCAGGGGCCAGATTCACGAAAGCTCTTACTCAAGCACTGACGAACGTGTACATCTTTCCTCAATCTTTGACGGCTTTGGTTACATTTATTAAACAGTTTACAAGCATGAAAACTTCCCATTCAACTGCTGTTATTGTTATAAACAGCCTCCTGGTGCTTCGGAGCTCATTAACTGTTTAATAATTAGAAACAAAGCCGCCAAAGATTGAGAAAAGATGTACAGGTTCGTAAGTGCTTGCGTAACTGCTTCGTGAATCTGGCCCCAGGTATAGAGAGAGGCAAACGTTCTCGTGGCCCTCCCTGACTTGAGGCTACACCGCCATCATCCAGATACCCGTCTCTTGTGAAATAATGAACCAAGTCACCTCAGGGGATGATGATGATGATTTAGATACAGCAACTCTGAACAAAAAGTTTCACGTAGCACGGGCTATGGTGAGCCCGTAGTGGCACAGGAATGGGCGGCTGGACTATGCCTACATTTTAAACTCTCGAGGGATTATGGGGGAAGCTCGGGTTGTTCGGGGAAGTCCATTTTCAAAGGGAAAAGATCAAATATTAATAAAGACAAGAAAAAATTAATTTATTCAACATATGAAAGATTGGTATCAACAATACACGCCTGGCTGCGTTGACAGCTTTTACGAATACTGTCCAGGATAATCCGGAAGAAAAGTAACAGGAGGGGGGGGGGGGGGGGGGAGCGGAAGCAAGGCACACGGACATAAGAAATTTTAATATTCTAATGAGTATCAGAGGACGGGAGAGTGTGTTAAGGAGCACACACAAAGAATGGCAAACAAATGAAATAAAGATAAAAATACACTGTTGGAAGTGGCCAGGGAATGCAGTCGGGTGAGGAAGGAGGCGCGGGAAGAGTGTTTGCTCGGTACAGTGGTAGCGCTAAAACCTTAAACACACATGGAGAGAAGTGAACAAAACCAGGGGTTGTAAGACCAGGGGCCAGATTCACGAAAGCACTTACGCAAGCACTTACGAACGTGTACATCTTTCCTCAATCTTGACGGCTTTGGTTACATTTATTAAACAGTTTACAAGCATGAAAACTTCCCATTCAACTGTTGTTATTGTTATAAACAGCTTCCTGGTGCTTCGGAGCTCATGAACTGTTTAATAATTGGAAACAAAGCCGCCAAAGATTGATAAAAGATGTACAAGTTCGTAAGTGCTTGCGTAAGTGCTTTCGTGAATCTGGCCCCAGGTTCACAGCTCACCCAGCAGCGCCAGGAACCGTTGGTAATGAGTTACTAGACAAATGGTCTGGTGCTGCTAGTATAGCGTCCTGTACTCTAGACACGGGAAGAACCACTGATTCACGGCAAAATGTTGAAAGTAACTTACTGCCCTAAATACAAGGTCGCTAAATACGACTGACCATCGTGAATAAGCAGCTCGTTATCCCTAGTTTATGGTAGTGGGCGCAACTCCATGGTCTCCTGAGACTGATGGATGCCTACTACTACCCTAGTTTCACACGTGTAACATTACCGGGTCGGGAACGAGACTGTCAGGGATAAACCCTGAACCTAAACATCAAAGTGATCAAATCTTGGGACGGGCTCCACAACATCTACACAGAGCTGCTACACCACGCCTCGCTTCCTTACTATAATCCTCGACAAAGTTGTTTTGTTTCCAATAAGTTAACTTAGCGTATCACAAACTGGCCCAGGATTCATCAGGCCTTTACGCAACAACTGACGAAACCTTTACATCTTTCCTTAATCATGGCGGAGTTTACGAGTTACGCAACTAGACAACTCGAGCTTATACACTGTTTATAAATGTAACCAATGTCGCCATAATTCAAGAAAGATGTACAGGTTTCGTAAGCGGTTGCTTAAATGCCTGACGAATCTTTGTCCCTGACATGAGTGCCTGTGTGTGTTGCATATAGGTTATTGCAAACGAAACAACGTCAAGTATCCTTGCAGTGTTGGGGCGGCAATGACTTTTGTGTGAAGATAGTGTACAAGACACGGCTGAAGGAGGAGAGGTCACTGTACAGTGGGAGCAACAGTTCCACTCCTCCTCACACAGTGGGGGGGGGGGGGGGCAACAGTTCCACTCTTCACACAGTGGGGGGCCAACAGTTCCACTCTTCACACAGTGGGGGGGGGGGCCAACAGTTCCACTCCTCACACAGTGGGGGGGGGCAACAGTTCCACTCTTCACACAGTGGGGGGGGGGGCCAACAGTTCCACTCCTCACACAGTGGGGGGGGGGCAACAGTTCCACTCCTCACACAGTGGGGGGGCAACAGTTCCACTCCTCACACAGTGGGGGGCAACAGTTCCACTCCTCACACAGTGGGGGGGGCAACAGTTCCACTCCTCACACAGTGGGGGGGCAACAGTTCCACTCCTCACACAGTGGGGGGGCAACAGTTCCACTCCTCACACAGTGGGGGGGCAACAGTTCCACTCCTCACACAGTGGGGGGGGGCAACAGTTCCACTCCTCACACAGTGCGGGGGGGCCAACAGTTCCACTCCTCACACAGTGGGGGGGGGGGCAACAGTTCCACTCCTCACACAGTGGGGGGCAACAGTTCCACTCCTCCTCACACAGTGGGGGGCAACAGTTCCACTCCTCACACAGTGGGGGGGCAACAGTTCCACTCCTCACACAGTGGGGGGCAACAGTTCCACCACTCCTCACACAGTGGGGGGCAACAGTTCCACTCCTCACACAGTGGGGGGCAACAGTTCCACTCCTCACACAGTGGGGGGCAACAGTTCCACTCCTCACACAGTGGGGGGCAACAGTTCCACTCCTCACACAGTGGGGGGCAACAGTTCCACTCCTCACACAGTGGGGGGCAACAGTTCCACTCCTCACACAGTGGGGGGCAACAGTTCCACTCCTCACACAGTGGGGGCAACAGTTCCACTCCTCACACAGTGGGGGGCAACAGTTCCACTCCTCACACAGTGGGGGGCAACAGTTCCACTCCTCACACAGTGGGGGGCAACAGTTCCACTCCTCACACAGTGGGGGGCAACAGTTCCACTCCTCACACAGTGGGGGGCAACAGTTCCACTCCTCACACAGTGGGGGGCAACAGTTCCACTCCTCACACAGTGGGGGGCAACAGTTCCACTCCTCACACAGTGGGGGGCAACAGTTCCACTCCTCACACAGTGGGGGGGGGGGGGCAACAGTTCCACTCCTCACACAGTGGGGGGGGGGCAACAGTTCCACTTCTCACACAGTGGGGGGGGGGGGGCAACAGTTCCACTCCTCACACAGTGGGGGGGGGGCAACAGTTCCACTTCCTCACACAGTGGGGGGGGGGGCAACAGTTCCACTCCTCACACAGTGGGGGGGGGCAACAGTTCCACTCCTCACACAGTGGGGGGGGCAACAGTTCCACTCCTCACACAGTGGGGGGGGCAACAGTTCCACTCCTCACACAGTGGGGGGGCAACAGTTCCACTCCTCACACAGTGGGGGGCAACAGTTCCACTCCTCCTCACACAGTGGGGGGCAACAGTTCCACCACTCCTCACACAGTGGGGGGGCAACAGTTCCACCACTCCTCACACAGTGGGGGGCAACAGTTCCACTCCTCCTCACACAGTGGGGGGGCAACAGTTCCACTCCTCACACAGTGGGGGGCAACAGTTCCACTCCTCCTCACACAGTGGGGGGCAACAGTTCCACTCCTCCTCACACAGTGGGGGGCAACAGTTCCACTCCTCCTCACACAGTGGGGGGGCAACAGTTCCACTCCTCCTCACACAGTGGGGGGGCAACAGTTCCACTCCTCCTCACACAGTGGGGGGCAACAGTTCCACTCCTCACACAGTGGGGGGCAACAGTTCCACTCCTCCTCACACAGTGGGGGGGCAACAGTTCCACTCCTCACACAGTGGGGGGCAACAGTTCCACTCCTCCTCACACAGTGGGGGGGTAACAGTTCCACTCCTCCTCACACAGTGGGGGGGCAACAGTTCCACTCCTCCTCACACAGTGGGGGGGCAACAGTTCCACTCCTCACACAGTGGGGGGCAACAGTTCCACTCCTCCTCACACAGCGGGGGGCAACAGTTCCACTCCTCCTCACACAGTGGGGGGCAACAGTTCCACTCCTCACACAGCGGGGGGGGGGGGGGCAACAGTTCCACTCCTCACACAGTGGGGGGCAACAGTTCCACTCCTCACACAGCGGGGGGGGGGGGGGCAACAGTTCCACTCCTCACACAGCGGGGGGGGGGGGGGCAACAGTTCCACTCCTCACACAGCGGGGGGGGGGGGGGGGCAAGAGCTCCACTCCAGACACACACCAGTGCAGGTGTCGAGGCTCGAGAGATTATAGCACAGTTATACTTTCACCTCTACAATATTTACAAAGTATAATGGGAAGTGCCTAAGTGTGATCAGTAATGGGCCTCTTAGGTCTACCAGCACCGTCACCCCCGTACCAACACTGTCGCCGGTGTAAGAGATTGTTTATGGCGCCGGAGGCCTGCATGCATAATTTTGATAGGTATATATATTCATTTAAAGATGAGCTGAAATGTAGACTTATATTCGCCTTTGTGACCTCACTTCCTCTCAGCCACAACCTCCATCATCGGTCAACACAATCACCTTCAATATGGAGTTAGGAAAACACTATTTGTCAAATATTGATACTGTTCTTAAAAGATTTCCCCATTTTGCACCCGCAAGATAACGTAAGCTTTTAAGGGTTGATAAATGTTAATCTTCTTGTTTGAGGAGCTGTTCACTTGAGACAGTTAAGCAAGTCCCAGCTATGTCTGGGTACAAGTGACAGGACGAACAACCCAGCGGGTTTTCTTCCTATTGGGGAGTGTTGTACATTCTGCTATGGCGGTATGTCCACTCACAAGATGAGTGGCGCTGCCCAATAAACTCGCCCCTCGCGGCAAAATTTAAATTTAAATTTAAATAATATTATCACTATTACAATCGCCTCATTGTCATCAACCTTCGTCTGTGCCATGAACACGTTCTGAACGTGTTATCATCATCTTACCATGAGTCTTGAGGGAAGGGCTCTCTTTAAGTCCCTTTCCCACAGTCCCCCCTCCTCCCTGGAACACGTAGAGAAAACGGAACAAAAATGTAAAATAGAAAAAAGCTCCATAAAATACCTTAAACAAGACGAATATCATGATCCAATACATTCTAAACCTGAGATGGCAGGGGTCCCAAGAGCCGCAACACGACCTTCACGTGACAGGAAGATACACTAGCAACACGTGGTAATGAAGCCCCCAGCGTCCACCCTCCAGGAAGACGTCCACACCCTCCACCCTCCAGGGAGACGTCCACACCCTCCACCCTCCAGGGAGACGTCCACACCCCTCCAGGGAGACGTCCACACCCTCCAGGAAGACGTCCACACCCTCCACCCTCCACCCTCCAGGGAGACGTCCACACCCTCCACCCTCCAGGAAGACGTCCACACCCTCCACCCTCCAGGGAGACGTCCACACCCTCCACCGTCCAGGGAGACGTCCACACCCTCCACCCTCCAGGGAGACGTCCACATCCTCCACCCTCCAGGGAGACGTCCACACCCTCCACCCTCCAGGGAGACGTCCACACCCTCCACCCTCCAGGGAGACGTCCACACCCTCCACCCTCCAGGGAGACGTCCACACCCTCCACCCTCCAGGGAGACGTCCACACCCTCCACCCTCCAGGAAGACGTCCACACCCTCCACCCTCCAGGGAGACGTCCACACCCTCCAGGGAGACGTCCACACCCTCCAGGAAGACGTCCACACCCTCCACCCTCCAGGGAGACGTCCACACCCTCCACCCTCCAGGGAGACGTCCACACCCTCCACCCTCCAGGGAGACGTCCACACCCTCCAGGGAGACGTCCACACCCTCCAGGGAGACGTCCACACCCTCCAGGGAGACGTCCACACCCTCCACCCTCAAGGGAGACGTCCACACCCTCCACCCTCAAGGGAGACGTCCACACCCTCCACCCTCCAGGGAGACGTCCACACCCTCCACCCTCCAGGGAGACGTCCACACCCTCCACCCTCCAGGGAGACGTCCACACCCTCCACCCTCCAGGGAGACGTCCACACCCTCCACCCTCCAGGGAGACGTCCACACCCTCCACCCTCCAGGGAGACGTCCACACCCTCCACCCTCCAGGGAGACGTCCACACCCTCCACCCTCCAGGGAGACGTCCACACCCTCCACCCTCCAGGGAGGCGTCCACACCCTCCACCCTCCAGGGAGACGTCCACACCCTCCACCCTCCAGGGAGACGTCCACACCCTCCACCCTCCAGGGAGACGTCCACACCCTCCACCCTCCAGGGAGACGTCCACACCCTCCACCCTCCAGGGAGACGTCCACACCCTCCACCCTCCAGGGAGACGTCCACACCCTCCACCCTCCAGGGAGACGTCCACACCCTCCACCCTCCAGGAAGACGTCCACACCCTCCACCCTCCAGGGAGACGTCCACACCCTCCACCCTCCAGGGAGACGTCCACACCCTCCATCCTCCAGGAAGACGTCCACACCCTCCACCCTCCAGGGAGACGTCCACACCCTCCACCCTCCAGGGAGACGTCCACACCCTCCACCCTCCAGGGAGACGTCCACACCCTCCACCCTCCAGGGAGACGTCCACACCCTCCACCCTCCAGGGAGACGTCCACACCCTCCACCCTCTCACCCGGGGCCCGGAATATTCATGGGTGTTGGAGTGGCGGGTTTTTCTCCCGCCGCCAGAGACAGCCGGGAAGAGCCAACAGTGTCAGTTAGGCAACCCTTGTTGTGCTGACATCATGCTTCTAATTATACCCCTCGTAAGAGAGGGAGAGCGTTGAGAGGGGAGAGAGAGAGAGAGAGAGAGGGAAGGGGTGAGAGGGAGGGAGAGAGAGACAGGGTGAGCGTGGCGAGGTGAAGCATTTGAGTTAGGGACGACATAATATACACGAGACGTTCAGACGCCTCGCTCAAGATAAATGAGAACGTGACAGGTGTTCGTTCTCTCTCTCTCTCTCTCTCTCTCTCTCTCTCTCTCTCTCATTATATTATCTTTCAATCTCACTATAAATATATATATATTATAAACTAGCAGGCGACTAGTGAATTTATATCACAAACAGCTAAACCTAAGCCGACTGCCTCGTGGGCAGTCTTCCACAAGGCTAGGACGAGGACAAGGAGCCAGCCGGGACACGAGGACAAGGAGCCAGCTGGGACACGAGGACAAGGAACCAGCTGGGACACGAGGACAAGGAGCCAGCTGGGACACGAGGACAAGGAACCAGCTGGGACACGAGGACAAGGAACCAGCTGGGACACGAGGACAAGGAGCCAGCTGGGACACGAGGACAAGGAACCAGCTGGGACACGAGGACAAGGAACCAGCTGGGACACGAGGACAAGGAGCCAGCCGGGATACGAGGACAAGGAACCAGCCGGGACACGAGGACAAAGAGCCAGCCGGGACACGAGGACAAAGAGCCAGCCGGGACACGAGGACAAGGAGCCAGCCGGGACACGAGGACAAGGAACCAGCTGGGACACGAGGACAAGGAGCCAGCTGGGACACGAGGACAAGGAACCAGCCGGGACACGAGGACAAAGAGCCAGCCGGGATACGAGGAAACAAATCAAGGAACTATGCCCAACCGTTTCGACCATCGGGAATTGAAAGTCATCCTTGCATGATACAGGACCGTCAGTGTTCTCAAACAGTCCAACTTGCTGGAGTGGGATACATAGTAAAATCTTAGCGGGGCCTGAAATGTCTTAGTCTTAGTCGGGGTCTTAGCGGGGCCGGAAACGTCTTAGTCTTAGTCGGGGTCTTAGCGGGGCCTGAAACGCCGGCCGATCTGGGCCTTCTTAATATCGGCCATTAGATCTTCATTTAAATCTTCAGAAAACATGCTTATTATTTTACTATCTATAAATTATAATGAGATGGCAGAAACAAATGGGCAGAGTTTCTTTCACCCTGATGCCCATGTTACCTAGCAGTAAATAGGTACCTGGGAGTTAGACAGTTGTTACGGGCTGCTTCCTGTGTGTGTGTGAGGGTGTGTGTGTGGGTGTGTGTGTGTGTGTGTGTGTGTGTGTGTGTGTGTGTGTGTGTGTGTGTGTGAGGGTGTGTGTGTGTGTGTTTGTGTGTGTGTTTGTGTGTGTGTGTGTGTGTGTGTGTGTGAAAATAGTAACAGTTGATTGACCATTGAGAGGCGGGCCGAAAAAGCAGAGCTCAACCCCCGCAAGCACAACTAGGTAAGTACACACACACACGCGCGCGCGAAGGTTTCAATGAATATAGCAGTGAAACCTCATGCTTCACACACAAGCACGAAGGAGGTTTCAACGAACATAGTAACGAAACACGGTGGGAAAACCTGCAACACAGGCGGGCTTCAATATGTTTACAACGGTCACAGACGGCTACAGTGTGTGTGCTGCTTCGTTTGTCAAGACAGCTCCATGTATTAAACGCCACCTTAATGTTGACTGCACTTTTCAGCAAACCATGATCAACTCTTAACACTGACACAAAGCTAACAAGGAAGGCTGGAATTCCTCGCATGTACGAGATGAAAGGCCTTGAGGCATATCAATTAAACGCATCAAAAACCGACCTAGCATTCATGACTCTCATCTCTGACACTAATGGGAAGCGTCACTGACACAATAACTCCTGGGACAGAAGCTATTTACCACAGTCGAGAAACAGTACGGCAGACGGGAGGAAATACTTGTCAACACAAGGCAGCAAGCCGGGGGAGACTAATGTTGCTCCAACGTTATACAGACGTTGCACCAACGTTATATCGTCGTTGCACCAACGTTATATCGCCGTTTCATCAATATCAGCCGTGAAATATCTTGGAAAACACTGTGGACAAGCAAACCGACATATCCGACATCATAGGAGACGTTGGTTTCACACTTAGATTATATTCTGCTTAGACTGGGATGAAAGTGCCCCCCCCCCCTGTGTCACTCTTCATACCATCACAATTCACTGGGAAGTTGCTTGAGGCTAACTGCAACCGTCTAGCCTGCAACCTCAGACAGGCACTCTCCCTTATATGCCAGAGCAACAGTCTCGCTTCATGCAGGTCGGCGTTCAATCCCCGACCTTCTCAATGACTGGGCACCATTCCTTTCCCCCGTCCCACCCTAATATAGTCGTAACGGCTTGGTGCTTTCTCCTGAGAGTTCACTCCCCCCTTCTCCCTTATATAGATTGGTTATAATTAAGTTTTCAGACACGGCGAGAGGGAAGAATAATCACTGCATCATTGAGGGAGAACATGTCATGGATATTATCTTGAGGTTATCTTGAGGTTATCTTGAGATGATTTCGGGGCTTTAGTGTCCCCGCGGCCCGGTCCTCGACCAGGCCTCCACCCCCAGGAAGCAGCCCGTGACAGCTGACTAACTCCCAGGTACCTATTTTACTGCTAGGTAACAGGGGCATAGGGTGAAAGAAACTCTGCCCATTGTTTCTCGCCGGCGCCTGGGATCGAACCCAGGACCACAGGATCACAAGTCCAGCATGCTGTCCGCTCGGCCGACCGGCTCCCTTTTATCCTGGATCGCTAGAATTATGCCCTCTCTTGCACGGAGAGGGGACGCAAGAAAATTGTCCATCAGGGGGGGGTTATCTTGAGGTTATCTTCAGTTGATTTCGGGGCTTTTAGTGTCCCCGCGGCCCGGTCCTCGACCAGGCCTCCACCCCCAGGAAGCAGCCCCTGACAGCTGACTAACACCCAGGTACCTATTTACTGCTAGGTAACAGGGGCATTCACGGTGAAAGAAACTTTGCCCATTTGTTTCTGCCTCGTGCGGGAATCGAACCCGCGCCACAGAATTAGAGTCCTGCGCGCTATCCACCAGGCTACGAGGCCCCCAAGGGGAGGAAGGGTTTCCTTCTGTTTCCATTTTGCGACTTGAGAATGGTCCAGGACGGACCGAAACGTCGTCGTCCCTTCAACTTCTAGTGTGTGGTCTGGTCAACATCTGTGTTATCAACAGGGTTGTTGATTTGTTATCAACGGCTGTTATGGTTGTTGGTTGTTATCAACAATCAACAGGGTTGTTGATTTGTGGAACCAATTGCCGCGTAACGTGGTGGATGTGGGGTCCCTCGATTGTTTCAAGCGCGGGTTGGACAAGTATATGAATGGGATTGGGTGGTTATAGATAGGAGCTGCCTCGTATGGGCCAATAGGCCTTCTGCAGTTACCTTTGTTCTTATGTTCTTATTATCCTGCCACATCAAACCTGTGGCTCCCGGACGCAGGTTCGAATCCTCGTCACGGCCCTTATGGATGTGTTCCTGTGGCTCCAGCTTCGCCCAGCCCTCCTTGGGGTCACACAGGAACGAAGTGGTGGACCCGTTACCAACGTCGAGGTACACGCCTGCCGCCACTCCTGACCACACACTGTTACCAGTCGTTGGTCCTAGGCGTAGACACCCGCGAGACCAGACTCGTGCCCGCAGACACCCGCGAGACCAGACTCGTGCCCGCAGACACCCGCGAGACCAGACTCGTGCCCGCAGACACCCGCGAGACCAGACTCGTGCCCGCAGACACCCGCGAGACCAGACTCTTGGCCGCAGACACCCGCGAGACCAGACTCGTGCCCGCAGACACCCGCGAGACCAGACTCGTGCCCGCAGACACCCGCGAGACCAGACTCGTGCCCGCAGACACCCGCGAGACCAGACTCGTGCCCGCAGACACCCGCGAGACCAGACTCCTACCCGCAGACACCCGCGAGGCCTGACTCGTGCCCGCAGACACCCGTGAGACCAGACTCCTACC
The DNA here is from genome assembly GCF_040958095.1 of Procambarus clarkii. NCBI lineage: Eukaryota > Metazoa > Arthropoda > Malacostraca > Decapoda > Cambaridae > Procambarus > Procambarus clarkii. The sequence continues at coordinate 19,058,641 of NC_091223.1, read as the reverse complement.
CGCAGACACCCGCGAGACGAGACTGGTGCCCGCAGACACCCGCGAGACGAGACTGGTGCCCGCAGACACCCGTGAGACCAGACTCCTACCCGCAGACACCCGCGAGACCAGACTCGTGCCAGCAGACACCCACGCGACGAGACTGGTGCCCGCAGACACCCGCGAGACCAGACTGGTGCCCGCAGACACCCGCGAGACCAGACTGGTGCCCGCAGACACCCGCGAGACCAGACTGGTGCCCGCAGACACCCGCGAGACCAGACTGGTGCCCGCAGACACCCGCGAGACCAGACTGGTGCCCGCAGACACCCGCGAGACCAGACTGGTGCCCGCAGACACCCGCGAGACCAGACTGGTGCCCGCAGACACCCGCGAGACCAGACTGGTGCCCGCAGACACCCGCGAGACCAGACTGGTGCCCGCAGACACCCGCGAGACCAGACTCGTGGCTAATATAGGTTTTCAACCCCACTGTCTCATTCTTACTTTCAAAAATGACAGTATGGCTTGAACTGAGCATTCCTCTCTCCTCCTCCTCCTATGTGTACACATTATGTAGTCACAAACTAACAAGTATTTTATTTCTAATTTTCTTGCATTTCACTTCATTACTGAACACTGATCATTTATTAAAATCTTACCCCTGTAGGCTCGCCTCACTGGCAGCTTCCCCAGCCAGCACGAGTAACATGGGCTTACCTGTAGGAGAGAAAATAATTTGTTTATTGCGTTTGCTTCTACTAATACAAGGAAAACAATACAAGGAAAATATGTTGTGAAGAGTTACATATAAAATCAGTGCACACCATCTGATAAAAATGTGATTCAAGTTATTTGTATATAATGTGTGTGTGTGTGTGTGTTTACTAGTTGTGTTTACTAGTTGTGTTTTTACGGGGGTTGAGCTTTGCTCTTTCGGCCCACCTCTCAACTGTCAATCAACTGTTTACTAACTACTTTTTTTTTCCACACCACACACACATGCACACCCCAGGAAGCAGCCCGTGACAGCTGACTAACTCCCAGGTACCTATTTACTGCTAGGTAACAGGGGCATTCAGGGTGAAAGAAACTTTGCCCATTTGTTTCTGCCTCGTGCGGGAATCGAACCCGCGCCACAGAATTACGAATCCTGCGCGCTATCCACCAGGCTACGAGGCCCTGTGTGTGTGTGTGTGTGTGTGTGTGTGTGTGTGTGTGTGTGTATGTGTGTGTGTGTGTGTGTGTGTGTGTGTGTGTACTCACCTAGTTGTACTCACCTAGTTGTGCTTGCGGGGGTTGAGCTCTGGCTCCTTGGTCCCGCCTCTCAACTGTCAATCAACAGGTGTACAGGTTCCTGAGCCTATTGGGCTCTATC
>NC_091223.1:19019784-19049784 GCF_040958095.1 Procambarus clarkii | reverse complement strand
GGGGGATAGCTGCATCACGTGATAGGGTACTGCTAGGGTGGATAGCTGCATCACGTGATAGGGTACTGCTAGGGGGGATAGCTGCATCACGTGATAGGGTACTGCTAGGGGGGATAGCTGCATCACGTGATAGGGTACTGCTAGGGTGGATAGCTGCATCACGTGATAGGGTACTGCTAGGGTGGATAGCTGCATCACGTGATAGGGTACTGCTAGGGGGGATAGCTGCATCACGTGATAGGGTACTGCTAGGGGGGATAGCTGCATCACGTGATAGGGTACTGCTAGGGGGGATAGCTGCATCACGTGATAGGGTACTGCTAGGGGGGATAGCTGCATCACGTGATAGGGTACTGCTAGGGGGGATAGCTGCATCACGTGATAGGGTACTACTAGGGTGGATAGCTGCATCACGTGATAGGGTACTGCTAGGGGGGATAGCTGCATCACGTGATAGGGTACTGCTAGGGGGGATAGCTGCATCACGTGATAGGGTACTGCTAGGGTGGATAGCTGCATCACGTGATAGGGTACTGCTAGGGTGGATAGCTGCATCACGTGATAGGGTACTGCTAGGGGGGATAGCTGCATCACGTGATAGGGTACTGCTAGGGTGAATAGTTGCATCACGTGATAGGGTACTGCTAGGGTGAATAGTTGCATCACGTGATAGGGTACTGCTAGGGGGGATAGCTGCATCACGTGATAGGGTACTGCTAGGGGGATAGCTGCATCACGTGATAGGGTACTGCTAGGGTGGATAGCTGCATCACGTGATAGGGTACTGCTAGGGGGATAGCTGCATCACGTGATAGGGTACTGCTAGGGGGATAGCTGCATCACGTGATAGGGTACTGCTAGGGGGATAGCTGCATCACGTGATAGGGTACTGCTAGGGGGATAGCTGCATCACGTGATAGGGTACTGCTAGGGTGAATAGATGCATCACGTGATAGGGTACTGCTAGGGTGAATAGTTGCATCACGTGATAGGGTACTGCTAGGGGGATAGCTGCATCACGTGATAGGGTACTGCTAGGGGGATAGCTGCATCACGTGATAGGATACTGCTAGGGTGGATAGCTGCATCACGTGATAGGGTACTGCTAGGGGGATAGCTGCATCACGTGATAGGGTACTGCTAGGGTGGATAGCTGCATCACGTGATAGGGTACTGCTAGGGGGATAGCTGCATCACGTGATAGGGTACTGCTAGGGTGGATAGCTGCATCACGTGATAGGGTACTGCTAGGGGGATAGCTGCATCACGTGATAGGGTACTGCTAGGGTGGATAGCTGCATCACGTGATAGGGTACTGCTAGGGGGATAGCTGCATCACGTGATAGGGTACTGCTAGGGTGGATAGCTGCATCACGTGATAGGGTACTGCTAGGGGGATAGCTGCATCACGTGATAGGGTACTGCTAGGGTGGATAGCTGCATCACGTGATAGGGTACTGCTAGGGGGATAGCTGCATCACGTGATAGGGTACTGCTAGGGTGAATAGATGCATCACGTGATAGGGTACTGCTAGGGTGAATAGTTGCATCACGTGATAGGGTACTGCTAGGGGGGATAGCTGCGTCACGTGATAGGGTACTGCTAGGGTGTATAGCTGCATCACGTGATAGGGTACTGCTAGGGTGAATAGTTGCATCACGTGATAGGATACTGCTAGGGGGATAGCTGCTTCACGTGATAGGGTACTGCTAGGGTGTATAGCTGCATCACGTGATAGGGTACTGCTAGGGTGGATAGCTGCGTCACGTGATAGGGTACTGCTAGGGGGATAGCTGCATCACGTGATAGGGTACTGCTAGGGGGATAGCTGCATCACGTGATAGGGTACTGCTAGGGTGGATAGCTGCATCACGTGATAGGGTACTGCTAGGGGGATAGCTGCATCACGTGATAGGGTACTGCTAGGGTGGATAGCTGCATCACGTGATAGGGTACTGCTAGGGGGATAGCTGCATCACGTGATAGGGTACTGCTAGGGTGGATAGCTGCATCACGTGATAGGGTACTGCTAGGGGGATAGCTGCATCACGTGATAGGGTACTGCTAGGGTGAATAGTTGCATCACGTGATAGGGTACTGCTAGGGTGAATAGTTGCATCACGTGATAGGGTACTGCTAGGGGGGATAGCTGCGTCACGTGATAGGGTACTGCTAGGGTGTATAGCTGCATCACGTGATAGGGTACTGCTAGGGTGAATAGTTGCATCACGTGATAGGATACTGCTAGGGGGATAGCTGCTTCACGTGATAGGGTACTGCTAGGGTGTATAGCTGCATCACGTGATAGGGTACTGCTAGGGTGGATAGCTGCGTCATGTGATAGGGTACTGCTAGGGGGATAGCTGCATCACGTGATAGGGTACTGCTAGGGTGGATAGCTGCATCACGTGATAGGATACTGCTAGGGGGATAGCTGCTTCACGTGATAGGGTACTGCTAGGGTGTATAGCTGCATCACGTGATAGGGTACTGCTAGGGTGGATAGCTGCATCACGTGATAGGGTACTGCTAGGGTGGATAGCTGCATCACGTGATAGGGTACTGCTAGGGTGGATAGCTGCATCACGTGATAGGATACTGCTAGGGTGGATAGCTTCATCACGTGATAGGATACTGCTAGGGTGGATAGCTGCATCACGTGATAGGATACTGCTAGGGTGGGTAGCTGCATCACGTGATAGGGTACTGCTAGGGTGGATAGCTGCATCACGTGATAGGATACTGCTAGGGTGGATAGCTGCATCACGTGATAGGGTACTGCTAGGGTGGATAGCTGCATCACGTGATAGGGTACTGCTAGGGTGGATAGCTGCATCACGTGATAGGGTACTGCTAGGGTGTATAGCTGCATCACGTGATAGGATACTGCTAGGGTGTATAGCTGCATCACGTGATAGGGGACGTATCCAGACGTCTCTCCCCAGCCGTGGGGAACGTATCTTGGATCTCTTGAACATGACTCGACAGTGCTGGTCACTACACCGCAAATAATGAAACCTTCACACATGATAGATGTGTAAAAACTTGTGAATATATACCAAGAAGTGCCTGCAGGGACCTACTCCCTTTCTATATTTGGCATTATTTTCTATGTTTCTGAGGTGTGAGTGGCAAAGGGGTGAATGGTCATGGTGTGTGACAAAGGGATAAGTGACAAATGGGTGAGTAACAAATGGTTGAGCGTGACAAAAGAGTGAGAATAACAAAGGGGGTGACAGTGGCACAGGAATAAGGGACAAAGGGAATAGAGTAGAAGATAAATTGGTTTCTCAGGTGCACAAAAGTATTCAAAGAGGTTTCCACACTTATAGATCTCTCACTCTCTCTCCCTCCCTCCCTCTCTCTCACACTCACGCGCGTGCGCACAACGCCTCACACCGGATACCACAGAGGTCCCACCAAGACCTTTACGCCCCATCTCCTCTGCTATTAATACTATTTTATTGCTACCAATCTCAGACTCTGATACTCATCGGCGACGTTGTGTCGGGAAGCCTACCAACCCTACCACTCGCCCGCACGCGCGCACGCACACGAACACGAGGTGATATGATCACCACTTACAAAATACTATCAGGAATCGACCAAATTAACATAAGAGGAATTCCTGAAATCAGCAACTTCACGAACAAGAGGACACAGATTCAAGTTAAAGAAACAAAGGTTCCGAAAAATATTAGAAAGTTTTCTTTTGCAAACAAAGTGGTAGACGGTTGGAACTAGTTAAATAAGGTGGTGGAGGCCAAAACCGTCAGTAATTTCAGAGCGTTATATGACAAAGAGTACTGGGAAGACGGGACACCACGAGCGTAGCTCTCATCCTGTAACTACACTTAGGTAATTACACACACACGAGACATGATACATGCGACTAAAATACTTAGAGGGATTGATAGGGTGGAAAAAGAGGAAATGTTTACGACGAATACAATAGAACAAAGGGGCAAGGATGGAAGCTTGAGACTCAGCTGTGTCATAGAGATGTTAGAAAGTTTTCTGTTACCGTGAGGGTACTGAGTAAATGGACTGACCTAAAGGAACAAAAGGCAAAGTCAATTCAAAACTTCAACAGCAGGTTTTTTAGGGAAATACATCCAAGTACTAACCAAACGTTGGGTTTGGTTAGTACTTGGATGGGTGACCGCCTGGGAACACCAAATGCTGTTGGCAATAATGTTTAGCTTGAGCTACCTCATTCCTTTGTGTGTATTTTACCTTAATAACATTTCAATTTCACTTTAGTGAAATAAGTCAGGAGCATTCAACAACCAGCGGCTAGAAAAGCGGGATCCAAGAGCAAGAGCTCGACCGTGTAGGCACAAATAGGTTGTCGGAAATTCCCGACAACATTATTAACTTCTAATACAATATGCAGAAAATAATATTGCTGCTGATTGTGTATTAATCCAAATTAAACAAATTACCACAGTTACTCATTCAGAGAAAACTGAATTCGAAGCAATTTTCTCCAGAAAACGAGATTATGTTTCTACGTAGCAGAAATTAATTTAATACCAATATAATTAATCAATAAATACTTAATTCAACAGTCTCAGGACTGGAAATTGACAAATTACACTTTACTAAGTTATTAGTTATCAAGCGAGTAGAATAAACTTATCCTTCAAATTATTAATAAAACTCAAGGATAAAATATTTGTGGGGACGCGTCCCGAGAAGGAAGGAGGCCGCCATTAACTGACCATCCAACCCGTTCTCGCACTTTCTTACAGTCAATATTGACTTATTAAATAAGTGCATATGTGACATACTTAACATACTAGTTTACCTTGAAAAGCTTCATAGAAAACACCGACCTTACCTAACCTTTTTAGTATGTTAAGATAAGCATCTTATTGCTTCATAATTACAATTATTACTTAACCTATACCTATCATAGGTTAAGTAATAATTGTAATTACTTAGCAGTAAGATGCTTATCTTAACATACTAAAAAGGTTAGTTGACCAGACCACACACTAGAAGTTGAAGGGACGACGACGTTTCGGTCCGTCCTGGACCATTCTCAAGTCGATTGTGACCTTATTGAATTGAATTGTGACCGATTGAAAGACCTTACCTAACCTAAAAAGGTTAGGTAAGGTCGGTGTTTTCTATGAAGCTTTTCAAGGTAAACTAGTATGTTAATACGTGCATGTCACATATGCACGTATTTAACAAGTCAATATTGACTATACGAAAGTGCGAGAACGGGTTGGACCATCAAGGCTTCCCAGCTAACACAAGTAAATTTTATCAGTGTCACTTGAATCGCATCGTTGAAATTTGAAATACTAAACACCTAGAGTGACGGTCGGATTCAACTACGACAACAGGAGGAAAGTGCCCAAAGTTTCGTTTAACCTAGTTCTTTATTGACCAAAATAAGACATTTTAGGTTAGATGATAATAGAGCATGACTCTCAGGCCAAATGGGTTAGTTTGATAGTACTGGTAAACTGAGCCATTGATTCGCCATAAAATCATAATAATTATAATTAGTGTAGTTGTACATGTCTACATTGTAATATCTGGGCAGCCTGGAGTAGGGACAACACTTAGTGAAGAATTGGCATTAATCTTGAGGCGACGTACAGAAAGACGACGCCATTACAGCCGGGCATTACAGCGAGGCATTACAGCCAGGCCCACTCACGTGTACACCATCGCAGCCATGATGACTGTCGAAGTCTTCTAGCCAGATAAGGCTATAATACATTCATATTAACACTATACACTAACCGTTTTTAGTTTAGTGAATAATGTTAATCGTTTAATTACGGTATAATTAAACTAATTATAACAACCCCATTTTGTGTAAAATTAATTTTACTGGTGATATTAAATTAGACATACAGTCCACTCCGAAGTTATAAATAATAAATAAAATTAAATACAGTTCATTCTAATAATCGAAAAATTTAATAAATTAATCACCGGTAAAATTTCCCATATAGGTGAGTACACGCGCACACACATACACGATAACATATTGAAAAAAAAAATTGAAAAACTTTAAAAATGGTGGAATCGAGTGTCGTCGTAGCTTCTGCATCAACGACCCACAAGGTTCTCCTAATTGTACCCAGCAACTACGGGCTCACCATAGCCCGTGCTACTTGCAACTTTCTGTTGCAGGTAGCGAATCTTGAACAACAATGTACTAGGGTGGCGAGGAGGTGTCACAGGTAGGGTGGCGAGGAGGTGTCAGGTAGGGTGGCGAGGAGGTGTCAAAGGTAGGGTGGCGAGGTGGTGTCAGGTAGGGTGGCGAGGAGGTGTCAGGTAGGGTGGCGAGGAGGTGTCACAGGTAGTGTGGCGAGGAGGTGTCACAGGTAGGGTGGCGAGGAGGTGTCAGGAAGGGTGGCGAGGAGGTGTCACAGGTAGGGTGGCGAGGAGGTGTCACAGGTAGGGTGGCGAGGAGGTGTCAGGTAGGGTGGCGAGGAGGTGTCAGGAAGGGTGGCGAGGAGGTGTCACAGGTAGGGTGGCGAGGAGGTGTCAGGTAGGGTGGCGAGGAGGTGTCAGGAAGGGGGGCGAGGAGGTGTCACAGGTAGGTTGGCGAGGAGGTGTCACAGGTAGGGTGGCGAGGAGGTGTCAGGTAGGGTGGCGAGGAGGTGTCACAGGTAGGGTGGCGAGGAGGTGTCACAGGTAGGGTGGCTAGGTGGTATCACAGGTAGGGTGGCGAGGTGGTGTCACAGGTAGGGTGGCGAGGACGTAATTAAGCACGCACTCTGGCTGTAGGGGGAATAAAGCGACACGTTCACACACAGAGATCACAATAGCGTGATGCATCAAATTTACAAATCCACAAGGGCCGTGACGAGGCTCCTCGTCACGGCCCTTGTGGATTTGTTCACTTGATGTGACACGTTGTTTTCCTTTGATTTTGATTAGTCTGCCCCCTATTAATACACTGGATAGCCTGTTGGACTAGGAAGGTCATTAATACACTGGATAGCCTGTTGGACTAGGAAGGTCATTAATACACTGGATAGCCTGTTGGACTAGGAAGGTCATTAATACACTGGATAGCCTGTTGGACTAGGAAGGTCATGTCAAGGATTGTAACTAAGACTTGTATCTCTAACTTCGTGGTTTAAGGAAATATGCAGCATTAAGTCTGGGGATGCACGGCATGGAGAGGAGACGCATGGCGGTGGGGCTCAGGGACACAGTTATTGTAGGGACAGACGTCTAGATGACAAAACATGCTTCCAGCAGGAGTGGCAAGTTATGCACGAGCTAATACACAGAGGTTAGAATCAGAGAAAATGATGAAGAGAGAGTTAGATGATATGAGGTGACACTGAATGAAACAGGAAATAAGCAATATATGTGAGAAGTTACTACAGAAATTAAGAGCCAGAGAATTACACAAAGATGATAAATAGCAAGAAACGGCAGAAAGATGAGAATTTTAAGGAAGAATTTAAATACATAAATAGCTGCTGAACGTGCCAACTGGCAGAGCTAAGAACTGTGTGTGAGAAAACTTCTTGAGCTGGGAGGAGTACAGTAAATTCTAGAAAAAGTGTCAGCTATTCATGACAAAGAATTTCACGTGAGATTAAAAACCATAGAGAACAAATTAGAGGGATTGAACCCTGGAAATGAGAACATATGTGCCCAAGTAATTGCAAAAGTAAGACAATTGGGAAAGAAATGGTGGATGTAGATCTGCTAATAGCAAACTCCTAAAACATAAAAGAGCAAACAAGAGAGAGAAAGAACACTGATTCAGGCCTTCCAAACGCAACAGATGAAACTAAAGCTGAACGCTTGCAGGGAAAAAAAGGTTATCAGCCACACGCATCCTTAGACTACTACACCTGTACGAGGCTGAGAGAGTTAGAAGTTTACAGACTGGGATCATATGCAACAGCACAGCAACATCGAAGAATTAGACCACTAAAATTGGTATTTGTAAACGAGGTGACACCCAGTATCCTGTCGAGACGAAAACGCAACCCGAGAGATATAGAGGCTACTGAAAAATATACTTTGAATATGATGAATAACGATGAAAGAGAAAGATAGAACAGTGCAGGGAAAGAGCAAGAAAGAAAGGGGGAAAAAAGAGAGATAAGTTAAGAGGTGTGGAGAAAGAGAGAAGGGGGCAACTGGGGAAAGAAACCCACACCACTTCCCAGCAGCCTAAGGTGCAATCAATCCAAAATAATGTCAGGAGGCAGGCAGGCGTCCGAGAGCTTACAGTAAGAACAGGGAGGCACACAGTTACCACCAGTAACCAGTGTTGACAACAAAATTATAACCCAGGCTCCACACTTGTATTCTTCTCCCAGTCAAACCTATCAACCTCCTACCACCCATCTTTCCCTCCTCCTATCCCCTCTCCCACACCTTTCCCTCCTCCTATCCCCTCTCCCACACCTTTCCCTCCTCCTATCCCCTCTCCCACACCTTTCCCTCCTCCTATCCCCTTTCCCACACTACACAACTATTGTTTCTGTACCTCATTAATTCCTAATCCACAGCATATATCCATAGCCAGCTCCCAGCCAACAAGTCCCCCTCTCTCTCCATTACCCCACTAACCAACACTACCTCACTACCCTCCACTCCCAGGCTCACTCATCCAACTCTTTCCATACCTTTGGGAGCCGGTCGGCCGAGCGGACAGCACGCTGGACTTGTGGTCCTGGGTTCGATCCCAGGCGCCTGCGAGAAACAATGGGCAGAGTTTCTTTCAACCTATGCCCCTGTTACCTAGCAGTAAAATAGGTACCTGGGAGTTAGTCAGCTGTCACGGGCTGCTTCCTGGGGGTGCAAGCCTGGTCGAGGACCGGGCCGCGGGGACACTAAAAGGCCCCGAAATCATCTCAAGATAACCTCAAGATAACCTTCTACACCTGAACCGACCCAATACCCGACCCCCAGGCTGAGAGCTGCCCATAGAGAACAGTATCAATGAGGAGGTTATCTTGAAGGTTATCTTGAAATGATTTCGGGGCTTTAGTGTCCCCGCGGCCCAGTCCTCGACCAGGCCTCCACCCCCAGGAAGCAGCCCGTGACAGCTGACTAACACCCAGGTACCTATTTTACTGCTAGGTAACAGGAGCATAGGGTGAAAGAAACTCTGCCCTTTGTTTCTCGCCGGCGCCTGGGATCGAACCCAGGACCACAGGATCACAAGTCAAGCGTGCTGTCCGCTCGGCCGACCGGCTCCCATCGCTCGGCCGACCGGCTCCCATAGTACATAATACCTCCTCCGGCTAAAGGTAACATAATACCTCCCCCGGCTAAAGGTATTAAATGTGCTAAAGCTAGAAGCTAGAAGAAAAGGGGCGGGTAATATGATCACTACATACAAAATAACAGGAATCTAAAAAATCGACAAAGAGGAAATCTTAGCATCTGCAAGGAACAAGAGGTCATAAATTCAAGGTAAAGAAACAAAGGAGCCGAACAAATATTTTACGTTCTCTTTTGCAAAGTGGTTGATGGTTGGAACAAGTTAAATAAGGAGGAGGTGGAGGCCAAAACCGTCAGTAGGTTCATAGCGTTATATGACAGAGTGCTGGGAAGACGGGACACCACGAGCGTAGTTCTCATCCTGTAACTACACTTAGGTAATTACACACATGGGGCTAACATGTACACACGTGAACAAATCCACATGGGCCGTGACGAGGATTCGAACCTGCGTCCGAGAGCATCCCAGACGCTGTCTTAATCGCTGACCTTAATTGACATGGTTAAAACGTCGACATGGTCACGGCCCTTGTGGATTTGTTAATGTGATGCATCACGCAATTGTGATTTGTGTGTGTAATGAACACACACGTGTTAAAGGCACTTCAACCTCGAAAATATTAAAATAACCTAGAAACACTTATACACTTCAAGGGTAACATCCTTAAACATTGAATCTTGTTGATACTGTAAAGATAGAACTCGGGATAAGAGTACATCGCTCGCGGAACATCGCGCCCGCCGTCTACTGCCTCGTATCGCTCCCAGACCGCAGTGTTCCCCTGACTACCGTCTACTGCCTCGTATCGCTCCCAGACCGCAGTGTTCCCCTGACTACCGTCTACTGCCTCGTATCGTTCCCAGACCGCAGTGTTCCCCTGACTACCGTCTACTGCCACACACTCACGCTCATCCCAAGTTAACTGATCAACTGATTTGATATGCAGTCCAAGAGTAACAGCAAGGCCATTCACGACGGAACCTGGATATATACCAACAGGTTTACCCGGATCAACACAACTCTACTCCCTCTCCCGCCTGTTCTGTATGCTACTTTGGTTATGTATTTATATATACAGTAAGTAACACCTGATGTCCTGGCCAGGTTATCTTGAGATGATTTCGGGGCTTTAGTGTCCCCGCGGCCCGGTCCTCGACCAGGCCTCCAACCCCAGGAAGCAGCCCGTGACAGCTGACTATCACCCAGGTACCTATTTTACTGCTAGGTAACAGGGGCATAGGGTGAAAGAAACTCTGCCCATTGTTTCTCGCCGGCGCCTGGGATCGAACCCAGGCCCACAGGATCACAAGTCCAGCGTGCTGTCCGCTCGGCCGACCGGCTCCAAGCCAGGGGGAAAGTATGAAATGTTCCGCATTTAAAAAAAAATGTCACCTACTATTGTTAAAAGAAATATTTCTGAAATTTTTATAAAATGTTTATTTAAGCTTCCAGTTATGAAGCTTAACTGGATTTAAGCTTCCAGTTATGAAGCTTAACTGGATTTAAGCTTCCAGTTATGAAGCTTAACAGGATTTAAGCTTCCAGTTATGAAGCTTAACTGGATTTAAGCTTCCAGTTATGAAGCTTAACAGGATTTAAGCTTCCAGTTATGAAGCTTAACAGGATTTAAGCTTCCAGTTATGAAGCTTAACAGGATTTAAGCTTCCAGTTATGAAGCTTAACAGGATTTAAACTTCCAGTTATGAAGCTTAACAGGATTTAAGCTTAGTCAACTGCATCTCAACTTCTCCTACTTTCCTTTTTTTAGTCTCCCTATATTGATCACTATCCCTCCTCTCGTTCTCTACTTTTCCTCCAATCATTTTATCTCCCTCCCTCCAACATTACTTTACAAACCCTCCACCTCTCTCCTCTTACGAATAGAAGTGTATTTTAAACAAGAATGGCCACACTGACCCCCACACAACACCGCTCCTGTGCCAGGTAAGTTACGGGCTCACCATAGCCCGTGCTACTTGCCCCGCTCCTGTGCCAGGTAAGTTACGGGCTCACCATAGCCCGTGCTACTTGGAACTTTTTTCGAGTAGCTGAATCTATAACAACAACAACAACACACTGACTCAGAGAAACCTGGGTTCAGATGCCTGTGTACACGCTGAGGCCGCCCTGGTCACCACACTCGCCACACAACACGGCCTCTCAACTAATACGTCTCGTTTAGTACGTAGTCGCCTCCAACATACAAATTACACCATGAAAATAGCGACTCACAAATATCCACGTTTTCTGTGTATCGGTGGGTCAGGTTAGGTGGCTGGCTTGGGTTATTAATTATTATTGCTCGGGGTGACATTCCCGGTTAAGTTAGCACTTTGCATTTTATACGTTGTGGAAAGTCGCGATAACGGGCTGGACTAAAACACCAAAGAAAACGAGAACACGTTTTCTTTTCACGAAAAGAAATTTTAATGAGACGTCTCCTTGAATTTCTTGAAATTCAAGTAGAATTTCAAGAAATTCAAGTAGAATTTCAAGAAATTCAAGGAGAATTTCAAGAAATTCAAGGAGAATTTCAAGAAATTCAAGGAGAATTTCAAGAAATTCAAGGAGAATTTCAAGAAATTCAAGGAGAATTTCAAGAAATTCAAGGAGAATTTCAAGAAATTCAAGGAGAATTTCAAGAAATTCAAGGAGACGTCTCAGCGCGGGGACCCCAATCCAACCTAATCTGTTTAAAGTTATTTTGAACCAGCGTCATCTACTTAGACACCTTGACTTTGCCTAACAGGCTTTTGCGAATATATGCAGAACGCACGACACATTAACGTGGGTGAAAATTTACACATCTAACCCACAAATCTGAAAAATATAAATAGTGACGCTGTTTCGCTTCGTCTCGGACCATCATTCTCCTTATGGGACGGACCGAAACGTCGTCACTTATGACTGACAACATAATCCAACCTACATACTCTAACAATCAAATTACCTGTCTAGCCTAACCGAATTGGCTAACCTGACCGAACCTAAATTGCCTAACGAGACCCATCTTACATGAGCAACTATACTACCTGAATTGTACCTGGGTTCTGGGAGTTGTTCTACTCCCCAAGCCCGGCCCGGGGCCAGGCTTGACTTGTGAGAGTTTGGTCCAACAGGCTGTTGCTTGCAGCGGCCCGCAGGACTATATATCCACCACAGCCCGGTTGGTCCAGCACTTCATGAAAAGACTACTGAACCTAACATTACCTCTTACATCTTGACTGTCTGCTGACGCGGCCCGCCAGGCTTTTAAGAACCCCAACCAATCTCAGTGAGAAAGAGATAAAAGACATTCGTATGGTTATCTTGGCCAGATCCGACCAATGTATCAAAAACTAGCTGCTGCACTCAAAATAATGAAAATTTCGCGAGGGCATGAGAAGTGAGATCTCGCTGCGAGGAAGAACAAGGCGGAGTGTCCCCCTACTTGGCATGGAGACACGGGTCACCGCTCATATTTACCGACCATACGTGCCTACACACACACTAGCACATCATCTTCAATCAAATGGAAGAAGGCAGTTGCAACCAACAGCGCAGCTCCATCGGTCGATCACTCATGATAAGACATTTATGATGCAGACTGACTCCCCTCCACGAGTAATCACCGTCTCCTCCTCGGAACAGAGCTCCAGAAGAACTCCACTAGCACCTCCGGCTAGTGTTTCTGGGCGTCCAGCAGCAACTATTCTCTGCTTGACTCCTGTGACCAGCGATATACCATCAGATGATAATCCTTCTTGCCTCGACTGAGCCCTGGGGCCTTGTCACTACTATTCTTCCCAATCCTTTGCTTTCCTTTCTTTGTATTGTATTTAGCCCAGTCTTATCCCCCGGCACCAAGCTGCCCCACGAGGCCAATCGAGGCCCAGACCATGTGCCAGGTCCGTCCCTGGCCTCATTCACAAGTTTTGATGGAGTTGTCTGCCCATCTTCCCTGGCCACCCCTCACGGCCACCCCTCACGGCCACACCCTCCCTTGCCCACCCTCTCTGTCCACCCCTCACGGCCACACCCTCCCTTGCCCACCCTCTCTGTCCACCCCTCACGGCCACACCCTCCCTTGCCCACCCTCTCTGTCCACCCCTCACGGCCACACCCTCCCTTGCCCACCCTCTCTGTCCACCCCTCACGGCCACACCCTCCCTTGCCCACCCTCTCTGTCCACCCCTCACGGCCACACCCTCCCTTGCCCACCCCTCACGGCCACACCCTCCCTTCCCCACCCTCTCTGTCCACCCCTCACGGCCACACCCTCCCTTGCCCACCCTCTCTGTCCACCCCTCACGGCCACACCCTCCCTTGCCCACCCTCTCTGTCCACCCCTCACGGCCACACCCTCCCTTGCCCACCCTCTCTGTCCACCCCTCACGGCCACACCCTCCCTTCCCCACCCTCTCTGTCCACCCCTCACGGCCACACCCTCCCTTGCCCACCCTCTCTGTCCACCCCTCACGGCCACACCCTCCCTTGCCCACCCTCTCTGACCACCCCTCACGGCCACACCCTCCCTTGCCCACCCTCTCTGTCCACCCCTCACGGCCACACCCTCCCTTGCCCACCCTCTCTGTCCACCCCTCACGGCCACACCCTCCCTTGCCCACCCTCTCTGTCCACCCCTCACGGCCACACCCTCCCTTGCCCACCCTCTCTGTCCACCCCTCACGGCCACACCCTCCCTTGCCCACCCTCTCTGTCCACCCCTCACGGCCACACCCTCCCTTCCCCACCCTCTCTGTCCACCCCTCACGGCCACACCCTCCCTTGCCCACCCTCTCTGTCCACCCCTCACGGCCACACCCTCCCTTGCCCACCCTCTCTGTCCACCCCTCACGGCCACACCCTCCCTTGCCCACCCTCTCTGTCCACCCCTCACGGCCACACCCTCCCTTGCCCACCCTCTCTGTCCACCCCTCACGGCCACACCCTCCCTTGCCCACCCTCTCTGTCCACCCCTCACGGCCACACCCTCCCTTGCCCACCCTCTCTGACCACCCCTCACGGCCACACCCTCCCTTGCCCACCCTCTCTGTCCACCCCTCACGGCCACACCCTCCCTTGCCCACCCTCTCTGACCACCCCTCACGGCCACACCCTCCCTTGCCCACCCTCTCTGTCCACCCCTCACGGCCACACCCTCCCTTGCCCACCCTCTCTGACCACCCCTCACGGCCACACCCTCCCTTGCCCACCCTCTCTGTCCACCCCTCACGGCCACACCCTCCCTTGCCCACCCTCTCTGTCCACCCCTCACGGCCACACCCTCCCTTGCCCACCCCTCACGGCCACACCCTCCCTTGCCCACCCTCTCTGACCACCCCTCACGGCCACACCCTCCCTTGCCCACCCCTCACGGCCACACCCTCCCTTCCCCACCCTCTCTGTCCACCCCTCACGGCCACACCCTCCCTTGCCCACCCTCTCTGTCCACCCCTCACGGCCACACCCTCCCTTGCCCACCCTCTCTGACCACCCCTCACGGCCACACCCTCCCTTCCACGCCCTCATGGTCACCCCATCCCCCATGCCACACACTCCCTGCCACACTCTCCCAACCCTAAAAAATAAAATCTTATGGTTTATATTTAGAAATATTTGTGTATTTTCATCATACAATTCAAGTTGCATAATGCCGGTGTTACAAACACCTTTATTGCTGTGTATAATATCTATAGCACACTCCTCTCTATATTACACGTCTAAATAACTAAATATTATTACATTTATTATACAGGGTGTACGTACAGTGTAGAGTGCAGCTCACGACTTAAATTTATGCACTGATAAAATAATTTAAGTTACCTACGAAAATTTACGCTTAACAAATGGCTAGTATGAGAGTAATTGACATTATTTGGAACACTGATACAAGATGACAAGCCAGGTGAAAACTGCACGATCCTGGCCGTGACTTAGACTCCACAGTGCAAGTACAGGAGGACCACCACAGTGCAAGTGTGTACTGTGTACCGTGTACACCGTACACCACCTTGTACACCACATATGTAAGACCAATCCTGGAGTATGCGGCCCCAGCATGGAGCCCGTACCTTGTCAAGCACAAGACGAAGCTGGAAAAAGTATAGAGGTATGCCACTAGGCTAGTCCCAGAACTAAGAGGCATGAGTTACCAGGAAAGGCTGCGGGAAATGCACCTTACGACACTGGAAGACAGAAGAGTAAAGGGAGATATGATCACTACCTACAAAATATGACATTCCCTGAGGAATTGACAGGGTCGATATGGGTAAACTATTTAACACGGATGGTACGCGAACAAGGGATCACAAGTGGAAACTGAGTACCCAAATGAGCCACAGGGACGCTAGAAAGAACTTTTTCAGTGTCAGAGTAGTTAACAAGTGGAATGCATTAGGCAGTGATGTGGTGGAAGCTGACTCCATACACAGTTTCAAATGTAAATATTACAGAGCCCAGTAGGCTCAGGAATCTGTACATCAGTTAATTGACGGTACAGTTTATGCAGGACCAAAGAGCCAGAGCTCAATCCCGGTAAGCACAACTAGGCGAGTACAGTGAAAGCACAGAAGGACCACCACAATGGAAGCAATAATAATGGACTGGTCACCCCACGTGCCCGACTAGTTGGGATTACTTAACACAAGTATTATTATTCAGCAAAATCCCAACCCATCCTCCTGAAAGGACAGCAATTATAGTAACTAATTGCTCAAAATTACGAATATGTAGTGATAGACCACCAAAAAAGTTCACTTATTGAACTTTTATTTTATAGAAACCGGAAAATAAAGCTAAAAAAACTAAATTAAACATTTCTAAGCCAGGTACAGCACACATACGTACAATAACGACTACGACAGCATGTATAAGGCCAAGAGACGTTAGGTTAAAAAAGAGAAAATCAGTAGAACTCAAGAGTATTCGAACCTATGGTCCCCTGACGATAGGTAAGGTTCTATATGTTGCGGTTAAAACGTTTCCCATTTGGCCAAATTCAATAACACGAAACGTCAACTTAGTGGTGGTCCATCAGTACATACTGGCACTTTCCAAAGTTACACTATGTACTATCGTGTAAGGAGGATAAGCTGCAAAATTCACAATAGAATCTACTAACACTATGCCAGCAATTATAATAATAGTCCTTAAATGATTAATTATCAATTATTCCTGTAAATAATAAGATAGGTTTATTGTATTCACATGCGACTGATTAGGCTAGGCTTCATCTGAACTGGAATCTACATGCGACTCATGTTAAATATCATTAGTATATACCCAAATTGTTCTCAAGTGGGTAACAGTAATAACATAAATGAAATGGCAATATTGACGGTTGAAATGGCTATACTGATGCACTCGTTGGGGGAATAATTTATATATACAAGAATGAATGTCGCGTAACAACGGAAAAATACAAATGAATGCTTCTCATTGTCACAATCAAACAATGCTTGTTCTTGATCTAGTTTCATTATAAAGAGTGCGGTCACTAAATCACAATCAGCACATACATAATCTGGAGGCACTGTTCGGGAAATACAATAGTTGATTGTAATATCACCGCTCAACATGGATATCGTAGCCTCGCCCCAACAATAACCTAACGCTTCACACTTCAGTAGTCACGTGCCCACTACATGTCTTATAAGAGATCTTCTCTGGCAAAGTTTATACAGATAATTCTCTTATGATTATTGCATCACAGCTTAACTGTGTGTAGGAGAACTACTCTTCTCAACTCCACACCTGACTTACGCTACGACTCTATATTACCTGTCCTCTTTCGCCCAATTTCGTGAGAGGTGAAACTGTTAGTCCTCTTAAATGAACGCACTATTTTTTTTTTTCACGCAATCAACCCCCGGCGTAAAAATTCAGATGGTTTAGGAAAATTAAAAATATGTTTAATATTGACTCATTTATGGACTAACTAGTATCGACACTGGTTCGGTGCGTAGCCTATGTTTAGACACTTAATTCTTGAATTTATTCTATTCGTAAGTCCACTACGGGCTCACCATAGCCCATGCTACTTGGAACTTTTGTTCCGAACAACTGAATCTACAACAACAAACCACTGTAATGTTTACGGAGGAGAACTAAGATGGGGGGTTGATTATTCAAGTTCAAATACGTTCATTGAGACAGTAAGATACATCCCAAAAGGCTAGAGTAGCTTAGGCTATTTTTACCCTTTCCAAGTTAGTTGAATTTTCACAAAGTTGTGACAGTTCCTCATCCATAAATGGTCGTTAAGTTCCATTGCGTTTCTCCTCTTACCACAGAAGTGTGTGTGTATGTATGTGTATAAAGTATAAAGCTGATCAGAATTACATTTCACCATTATAAATTCATATTAATGCATTCATAAATCTGTGTATCTATGTATTTACGTATGTAACTTAGCCTAACATTTTAAAACCACTACGATCACCTTCTGTGGTTGTTCAATAAATCTCTGAAGTGTATGTTTGACAAATCTTTCACCCTGTCCATGGAGGACAGAAGAAAGTGTATATATGCTGGTTAGCATTGTAAGTGTGGCCACGTCTGTGGTAGAAAATAAAAATAATCAAAAAGTACCGCCACACCAGATGATAAACACTGGTGGCTTCTGGTTCCTAAGCCTTACAATTAGGAGTCTAAGAGCAGGTCGATGTACTCACAAGGCGTGAGTGTCTCTCACGAACACGAAGGACTGCAGTAGTGTTGCAGATGTTGCTCACCAGACGTTAGTGCTGCCATGTTGCTCACCAGACGTTAGTGCTGCCATGTTGCTCACCAGACGTTAGTGCTGCCATGTTGCTCACCAGACGTTAGTGCTGCCATGTTGCTCACCAGACGTTAGTGCTGCCATGTTGCTCACCAGACGTTAGTGCTGCCATGTTGCTCACCAGACGTTAGTGCTGCCATGTTGCTCACCAGACGTTAGTGCTGCCATGTTGCTCACCAGACGTTAGTGCTGCCATGTTGCTCACCAGACGTTAGTGCTGCCATGTTGCTCACCAGACGTTAGTGCTGCCATGTTGCTCACCAGACGTTAGTGCTGCCATGTTGCTCACCAGACGTTAGTGCTGCCATGTTGCTCACCAGACGTTAGTGCTGCCATGTTGCTCACCAGACGTTAGTGCTGCCATGTTGCTCACCAGACGTTAGTGCTGCCATGTTGCTCACCAGACGTTAGTGCTGCCATGTTGCTCACCAGACGTTAGTGCTGCCATGTTGCCCACCAGACGTTAGTGCTGCCATGTTGCTCACCAGACGTTAGTGCTGCCATGTTGCTCACCAGACGTTAGTGCTGCCATGTTGCTCACCAGACGTTAGTGTTGCCATGTTGCTCATCAGACGTTAGTGCTGCCATGTTGCTCACCAGACGTTAGTGCTGCCATGTTGCTCACCAGACGTTAGTGCTGCCATGTTGCTCACCAGACGTTAGTGCTGCCATGTTGCTCACCAGACGTTAGTGCTGCCATGTTGCTCACCAGACGTTAGTGCTGCCATGTTGCTCACCAGACGTTAGTGCTGCCATGTTGCTCACCAGACGTTAGTGCTGCCATGTTGCTCACCAGACGTTAGCGTTGCCATGTTGCTCACCAGACGTTAGTGCTGCCATGTTGCTCACCAGACGTTAGTGTTGCAGATGTTGCTCATCAGACGTTAGTGCTGCCATGTTGCTCACCAGACGTTAGTGTTGCCATGTTGCTCACCAGACGTTAGTGTTGCAGATGTTGCTCACCAGACGTTAGTGCTGCCATGTTGCTCACCAGACGTTAGTGCTGCCATGTTGCTCACCAGACGTTAGTGCTGCCATGTTGCTCACCAGACGTTAGTGCTGCCATGTTGCTCACCAGACGTTAGTGCTGCCATGTTGCTCACCAGACGTTAGTGTTGCAGATGTTGCTCACCAGACGTTAGTGTTGCAGATGTTGCTCACCAGACGTTAGTGTTGCCATGTTGCTCACCAGACGTAAGTGTTGCAGATGTTGCTCACCAGACGTTAGTGCTGCCATGTTGCTCACCAGACGTTAGTGCTGCCATGTTGCTCACCAGACGTTAGTGCTGCCATGTTGCTCACCAGACGTTAGTGTTGCCATGTTGCTCACCAGACGTTAGTGTTGCAGATGTTGCTCACCAGACGTTAGTGCTGCCATGTTGCTCACCAGACGTTAGTGCTGCCATGTTGCTCACCAGACGTTAGTGCTGCCATGTTGCTCACCAGACGTTAGTGCTGCCATGTTGCTCACCAGACGTTAGTGCTGCCATGTTGCTCACCAGACGTTAGTGTTGCAGATGTTGCTCACCAGACGTTAGTGTTGCAGATGTTGCTCACCAGACGTTAGTGTTGCCATGTTGCTCACCAGACGTAAGTGTTGCAGATGTTGCTCACCAGACGTTAGTGCTGCCATGTTGCTCACCAGACGTTAGTGCTGCCATGTTGCTCACCAGACGTTAGTGCTGCCATGTTGCTCACCAGATGTTAGTGTTGCCATGTTGCTCATCTACGATTACTAAATCGGGTTGCCAGCAGCATCTACATGACCACTGTAAGATAGGCAGATCCTTCTCGTCACTAATCAACACACTCGCCACTGAATGTTTATAGTCCTGTCCAAATTTTCTTGTTCACAAATACTACTAGAGTGAACGTGCCTGTATTGTTGTCGTGCCCGATACAGTTGTTGCTCAGTTAATGGTTAACTGCAAGGCACGGTGCTCTACAAGCAATGACCCGGTATTCAGCACAGACCACTGAGAGTGAGCGTATCCACTCTGACATCAGACAACAGAGTGCCAGTTCACGACCCGAGGACTCTGACGTGTGACGTCATAGATCGCAATGCTCTAGGATGGGATGACGACGGAAATAAGACCTGAGGTTTGTCAAGCGCTATGCTGAATACCAGGAACGACACACTAAAACATTCATAAAAGCTAATAGCAACCTCATCATAGACACCCTAGCATACAAAAGTAGCCTTAAGTGCCTATGCTAGGCGATGAGGCATTCACAATCGACTTGAGAATGGTCCAGGACGGACCGAAACGTCGTCGTCCCTTCACCTTCTAGTGTGTGGTCTGGTCAACTGGCTATGTTAGTTGATAGCGTCTATGACTCTCAAAAGGGGTGAACAATATAATGTTAAACGCCTAGAGCAATTGTTCAGCAGGTTGTCACACACCACTTACGAGGATCCTTAACCGTTGTCACACACCACTTACGAGGATCCTTAACCGTTGTCACACACCACTTACGAGGATCCTTAACCGTTGTCACACACCACTTACGAGGATCCTTAACCGTTGTCACACACCACTTACGAGGATCCTTAACCGTTGTCACACACCACTTACGAGGATCCTTAACCGTTGTCACACACCACTTACGAGGATCCTTAACCACAGACTCTTCGTCAAAAGTCCGGCAAGACAACCTAGTACATTAGCGAACGAGTTAAGAATTGCATATTGTGTGTTGTCAAGAACATTATGTAGTATTAGTATGCTGGGTGTATTCCTTCGTCATGAAGCTCCTCAGAGTGTCATACTGGCGTCCTGTCCGACCAGTGCACTACCGACCACCGAGGGAGGGAGGGAGGTGTGTGCCGCTTGTACTCAACACAGTTAGTTTGATCTGTTTAACATTCATCTCGGCAAAGCGGAGTGCAGGGGGATTTTATCACCGTTGTGTCCAGGGTGCCAGGGTCGCCACGGTACACCTGGCTCCTGTGTTGGCCCCACACACACAACCCGTCCTCTTGCCTAATACACCCCATTTTCTACGCAATCGATCAATACGCTCAAAATGTGACATTGGTAAAAATGAAATGTAGTAAGATATTGACGTTTTCTATGAATCGCATCAATAGGCTAGGTAGGTCCGTTTGCGTTCGAACGTTTCTGGCTAGGCAGAACGGACTGCCTTCACGACGTATACACGCCAGATTAAGCACCTTGCTCTCACGATTTAAAACTCCGTCAAAAATGCACCTGTTTTACCTAACCAGAAACGTTTGGACCGAAACAACTCGCCTAACATATCGAGCACATTCTCAGAAATCGTTAATAATGCGGTGCTTTATTTCTTTTACTGAAACCCATCTATTTTGACGGATTGGTCAATTCCTTAAAAATAATGTGTACTAGGTGAAAGCTAGGACATCTTAGCATCTAGCAGCCTACACCCGTCGGGTCGTTCAGGTCACAGCTAGCAGCCTACACCCGTCGGGTCGTTCAGGTCACAGCTAGCAGCCTACACCCGTCGGGTCGTTCAGGTCACAGCTAGCAGCCTACACCCGTCGAATGTTTCAGTGTGTGTGACCCTTCAGAATTACCAAAATGAAACATGGACTTTTTTTAAAGAAACAATCCAGCGTAAACAATCCGCCAATGGTGGCTGTAAGCGTTGTTTTCTCTGGAGGATGGTTGTAGTATGGTGACTCGGGTGAGAGTGCTGACACACACACACACACACACACACACACACACACACACACACACACACACACACACACACACACACACACACGCACGCCAGAGCTCAACCCCCGCAAGCACAATTAGGTGAGTACACACACACACACACACACACACACACACACACACACACACACACACACGTCCTTGACTTGTATACCATGCAAGGTGATGGAGAAGATCGTGAGAAAAAACCTGGTAGCACATCTGGAGAGAAGGGACTTCGTGACAAATCGCCAACATGGGTTCAGGGAGGGTAAATCTTGCCTTACAGGCTTGATAGAATTCTACGATCAGGTGACAGATTAAGCAAGAAAGAGAGGGCTGGGCGGACTGCATTTTCTTGGATTGTTGGAAAGCCTTTGACACAGTACCGCATAAGAGGCTGATACATAAGCTGGAGAGACAGGCAGGTGTAGCTGGTAAGGTGCTCCAGTGGATAAGGGAGTACCTAAGCAATAGGAAGCAGAGAGTTACGGTGAGGGGCGAGACCTCCGATTGGCGTGAAGTCACCAGTGGAGTCCCACAGGGCTCTGTACTCGGTCCTATCTTGTTTCTGATATATGTAAATGATCTCCCGGAGGGTATCGATTCATTTCTCTCAATGTTTGCGGACGATGCCAAAATTATGAGGATTAAAACAGAAGAGGACTGTTTGAGGCTTCAAGAAGACCTAGACAAGCTGAACGAATGGTCGAACAAATGGTTGTTAGAGTTTAACCCAACCAAATGTAATGTAATGAAGATAGGTGTAGGGAGCAGGAGGCCAGATACAAGGTATCATCTGGGAGAGGAAATCCTTCAGGAGTCAGAGAAAGAAAAAGACTTGGGGGTTGATATCACGCCAGACCTGTCTCCTGCAGCACATATCAAGAGGATAACATCAGCGGCATATGCCAGGCTGGCCAACATACGAACGGCATTCAGAAACTTGTGTAAAGAATCATTCAGAACTTTGTATACCACATATATCAGGCCAATCCTGGAGTATGCGTCCCCAGCATGGAGTCCATATCTAGTCAAGGATAAGACTAAACTGGAAAAGGTTCAAAGGTTTGCCACCAGACTAGTACCCGAGCTGAGAGGTATGAGCTACGAGGAGAGACTACGGGAATTAAACCTCACTTCGCTGGAAGACAGAAGAGTTAGGGGGGACATGATCACCACATTAAAGATTCTGAAGGGAATTGATAGGGTAGATAAAGACAGGCTATTTAACACAAGGGGTACATGCACAAGGGGACACAGGTGGAAACTGAGTGCCCAAATGAGCCACAGAGATATTAGAAAGAACTTTTTTAGTGTCAGAGTGGTTGACAAATGGAATGCATTAGGAAGTGATGTGGTGGAGGCTGACTCCATACACAGTTTCAAGTGTAGATATGATAGAGCCCAATAGGCTCAGGAATCTGTACACCTGTTGATTGACGGTTGAGAGGCGGGACCAAAGAGCCAGAGCTCAACCCCTGCAAACACAACTAGGTGAGTACAACTAGGCGAGTACACACACAGGGGGCCTAGTGGATAGCGCGCAGGGCTCGTAATTCTGTGGCGCGGGTTCGATTCCCGCACCAGGCAGAAACAAATGGGCAAAGTTTCTTTTACCCTGAATGCCCCTGTTACCTAGCAGTAAATAGGTACCTGGGAGTTAGTCAGCTGTCACGAGCTGCTTCCTGGGGTGTGTATGTGTGGTGTGGAAAAAAAAGTAAAAAAAGTAGTTAGTAAACAGTTGAGAGGCGGGCCGAAAGAGCAAAGCGTAACCCCGCAAACACAACTAGGTGAATACACACACAAAGTGACCTGAACGATGTGACAAGGGCTATAGGCACAGATGGAATCTCCCCTTGGATACTAAAAAGAGGAGCAGAAGCACTGTGCCTGCCACTCTCCATAGTGCAGGCGATGAGTCACAATAACGTGGCTAGAGTATGTTGACCAGATCACACACTAGAAGGTGAAGGGACGACGACGTTTCGGTCCAGGACGGACCGAAACGTTTCGTCCCTTCATCTTCTAGTGTGTGGTCTGGTCAACACTCTCCATAGTGCATAACAAATCACTGATAACAGGTGAACTGCCAAAAATCTGGAAGACAGATAATGTAGTCCCGATATACAAGAAGGGAGGGATAGGCAGGAGGCACTGAACTACAGGCTAGTGTCCTTAATTTGCATTCCATGCAAGTTGATGGAGAAGATTGTGCGAAAAAAGCTAGTGGAATATCTGGAGCGAAAGAACTTTGTAACACAACATAGCATGGGTATAGGGATGGCAGGTCCTGCTTCACAGGATTAATTAAATTCAACGACCAGGCAACACAAATCAGGCAAGAAAGAGGGGGTGGGCAGACTGCATATTTTTGGATTGCCAGAAAGCCATTTACACAGTACCGCACAAGAGACTAGTGCAAAAGCTGGAGATGCAGGCAGGAGTGAAAGGGAAAGTACTCCATTGGAAAAGGGAATACATAAGCAACAGAAGACAGCGAGTCACTGAGGGGGTGAGGTCTTAGAATGGTGAGGCGTCACCAGTGGAGTCCCGCAGGGTTCAGTCTTTGGACCTATACTGTTCTTGGTACATGTAGATGATCTCCCAGAGGGTATAGAATCGTTCCTCTCATTGTTTGTTGATACAACAATTATGAGGAGAATTGAGACAAAGGAAGATAGCATGAGGCTACAAGATGACCTAGACCAACTGAATAAATTGTCCAGCAAATAGCTACTAAAGTTCAACCCGAGTAAATGTAATGTAATGAAACTTGGCGGTGGAATCAGAAGGCCAGGCAATGGGAGATGAAGTCCTTCATGAAATGGACCTAGAGAAAGATCTATGAGTTGATATCACACCAAACCTGTCTCTTGAAGCCCACATAAAAAGAATAACATCTGCGGCATATGCGAGGCTGGCTAGCTTCAGAACTGTCTTCAGGAACCTGTGTAAGGAATCATTCAGAATCTTGTACACCACATATGAAAGACCAATCCTGGAGTATGCAGCCCCAGCATGGAGCTCGTACCTTGTCAAGCACAAGACAAAGCTGGAAAAGCTTCAGAGGTATGCCACTAGGCAAGTCCCAGAACTAAGAGGCATGAGTTATGAGGAAAGGCTGCGTGAAATGCACATCACGTTGCTGGAAGACAGAAGAGTAAGTGGAGACATGATCACTACCTACAAAATTCTCAGCGGAATTGACAGGGTAGATAAAGAACTGTTTAACACTGGTGGTAAGCGAACAAGGGGGGACAGTTGGAAAATGAGTACCCAAATGAGCCATAGGGACGTTAGAAAGAACTTTTTCAGTGTCAGAGTAGTTAACAGATGGAATGCATTAGGAAGTGATGTGGTGGAGGCTGACTCCATACACAGTTTCAAGTGTAGATATGATAGAGCCCAATAGGCTCAGGAATCTGTACACCGGTTGATTGACGGTTGAGAGGCGGGACCAAAGAGCCAGAGCTCAACCCTGGCAAGCATAACTCTGCGAGTACAACTAGGTGAGTACACACACACACACAACGCACGTTCTCCAATACTCTCACGATATCAAGTCAGTGAATAGTCTTAATGATTATATATAACCCCTGTTTAACAAAGCACCATAATCCGTGCGAACTAGTTGACCAATTTACGTACAAATTGGTAACAATGACTTCCTCGTCTTCCCTCCGTCACCCTCTCCCACCCCCCTCCTTCCCTCCCTCTCTCTCCCCCTCCGTCCCTCCCTACCCTCTTCCACCTACTCATCAACTGAACTCTCTCTTCGATTCCGTAAAGGATGTTATCGAGGATCACAAACCCATCATCTTAGGCAAGACAGTAAATATATATAATAGACCAAAATAACATTATCATTTTGGAAGTGACAACAACATGAGCGCTCCCCCTCGCCCCCCCCCACACTCCCTGGTCGCCGGCACCACCATCTGGGACGGGTGCCGGCGACAGGCACCCACCGTCTGGGACGGGTGCCGGCGACAGGCACCCACCGTCTGGGACGGGTGCCGGCGACAGGCACCCACCGTCTGGGACGGGTGCCGGCGACAGGCACCCACCGTCTGGGACGGGTGCCGGCGACAGGCACCCACCGTCTGGGACGGGTGCCGGCGACAGGCACCCACCGTCTGGGACGGGTGCCGGCGACAGGCACCCACCGTCTGGGACGGGTGCCGGCGACAGGCACCCAACTCAACCTTGGCGACCGTGAATCAAAAATGTAGTTCCTTGTCATCGACGTACAGAAGCGACATCCGCAACATACTACCATTCTCCGTATTCCTGCCGGGTCCCTTATTATTATGTCAGTTTCAAGTAAAATATTACAGCAATGGAATTCAAGGAGTACAAACACAATTACGTTCAGGAAAATGGTCGGTGAGAATGACGATTGGTCGAAATGGCGGAGAGCCAATCACGAAATGACGGATTAGTGTCTTGACAGACAATTAAATGAACAAGACTTTTTTTTTAAATTGGTACACCTGCATTTATTATGCAGCTATTTTAGACTATAAGAAGAGTTATATACTTTGTGTCAACAGCTATGCAATGCTAAAAAGAAATAGCATCACGCAAGATGGTTAGTCAAAAAGGTTCAATAAGAGATCATTAGTCTGTACGGGCAAACTCTGGGTGCATTATGATAATATCTTCATGAACACGAGAGTTAAGAAAGCAACTCCAGGTACCTCATACCGGCTCCAGGGTCTAATGACTGGACATTCAATAATGTATTGTGCGAGATCATGACTCAGGTTACTCACTGAGTGCTTAGGTTCGGGAGATTCATCACCTAAAGCCACCTGCCACAGGTGATGGTACAACCTGATGCCAGCAACCACCATTTTTTTTTATTAATACATGAGGTACATCTGCATTAGTGCAGCTGCCCTAGACTATATGAAGTGGAGTACAGTGTGTTAAAAAAGCTAACTAGGTGATGCTAAGAAATCCCCATCACACAGGATGGTTAGTCATACAGAGGCATGTGATAAGCGGTCTGCACTGGCAGACTCCGGATGCATTTTGAGGATATCAACAACACAAGATTGAATAAGGCAGCAGTGGTAATACAAGTCCCCATCTCGCAGGATGGTTAGTCATACAGAGCCATGTGTTTAGTAGCCTGCACTGGCAAATTTTGGGTACACTGTGAGGATATCTTCAAGAATACGAGAGTGAATAAAGTAATTGCAAAGCTCCAGATACCTCATGCCAACTGGTCTGAAAGGTCTAATAACTGGGCATTCAGTGATGTAGTGCGGGAGATCGTGCCGTAGTTCCTGCTCACAGAGTTTGCACCTGGAGTGCTCAGGATTGGGAGACCCGTCATCTGCAGCCACCTGCCACAGGTAACGGTAACCCAACCTGATCCTTGCAACCACTGTGTCGCACAGTATGTGCCAATAAAGCCCGTGTATACTCTACGGTTTTCGCACCCCAGATTTCATTACCCGGATTAAGCGACTTTAAACTCCTTGTCCAGACTTGAAGACATGAAAAATTATGTTTTTGAGGTTAAAGTTGGATATTTTAATGGTAGTGTAGTAGCCGCCTACACTATTAGATAGTCAGGTCACATGATGATGTGCCCGAAACGCTTTGTCTAACTACTGACTTCTTGAGTATACATCTGTAACAACTGATTAACATGTTATGAATAGTTTTACATAAATTATTATTAAATACATATTATTATTGTGTTTAAGGTTTACCAGCGGTCAACACACCTTGCGCTGCGTCAATATCTCATAATCACTCCAGGAACATCTGAGACCCTTAACAGGCTTTTCTCCTACACAGTTTCTCCCGTCTATACCAACCCTGTGAGGTGACAGTTGTGTGAGAGCAGCAGTGGGCAACTGGCATGAGATAGTTGACACTAACTCAGGTTCAACAGTATGCATGATACAAGGCCACAAGAGACATCGCAACAGGCGACCTCTGCAAGACGAGGGACAAATGTCGGCCCAAAAAAGCACACACAAGCTAAAAAAACACATCCACAGTGTTTGGATGTGTTTGATAGCTTGTATAATGTGAGTATGTGTGTAGAGACGAGAATAAATTCAAACAATACCCGCTGCTCATTCCATAAATGCAATATTTAAAGACCAAGAAGAATGTAAATACAGGAAGAGTCAAAAGAGTACTCGAGCCAAACTACACGAAGCAAGAGTGAGCCAGGGGAGCAGGAGGCGGGAGGCAGAGGCGGCGCTCTACACGACTCACACACTGCAA
Source organism: Procambarus clarkii (assembly GCF_040958095.1). NCBI lineage: Eukaryota > Metazoa > Arthropoda > Malacostraca > Decapoda > Cambaridae > Procambarus > Procambarus clarkii. Next base: position 19,021,849 of record NC_091223.1, on the reverse strand, counting down.
TGCAGTAAACGTTTCCACACGCCTCAACGTCCTCCCCAGTGAACGTTGTACATTGTCGCTGTAAGTCTGTACACATATATATTTCATGTGTGAGCGCGTATATGTTACTTTACACAATTATATTCTAATACATTGTGGGAACATCTATACACGTGGGTCCTCTACATGGTGAGCGCGTAACGTGACAATGATTTTTACCTGAATTTACCTGAAGGTCAGCCCCCCTCTGCTAGCCTCAGGAAGATAGGAAGCTGGCTGCTTGTTAATGGTCTCCGCATTTTTCCTGATTTTCTTCCCCAGTTGGATTTTGAACTGCAGTAATGTCCTGTCATTAACAGCTTAATGTGATGATTTTTTTTTCTTTAGCAGGGATATTCCTGCGCGGGCCCTAAGCCTCTGGCTGGCCCACTAAGTGTTGCTTGTTTCTGTTTTACTTGAGCGGAGTATGAGTATTTATGACTCGTATGGTCGCTTCAGTAAGATTTTGTTCCCATGTGTTTAACAACTTGATACCTGGTTGATGGGGCTCTGGGAGTTCTTCTACTCCCCAAGCCCGGCCCGAGGCCAGACTTGACTTGTGAGAGTCAACTTCTTCTGCTCCGTTGAATCTACGTTGAAATGTTATTGGGTTTGTAACTGTTGCGATGTGCTGTTGATCACAATATACCCTTGACGGTACCACCTGGAGGATCACCAGGGGGTATTTCTCAGTCATGTCATTCTCAGTCATGGGCTGACCACCTTGAGGACAGGGCCAAGCATGGCTCTCCTGACTTCAGTCAAGAGATGCTGGCAATGCCAACATTGTCAGCAGGACGTACGTACGTACGTACGTACGTGTGTGTGTGTGTGTGTGTGTGTGTGTGTGTGTGTGTGTGTGTGTGTGTGTGTGTGTGTGTGTGTGTGATGGTGACAAGTGTGGTACCTTGACCTGAAGCAAGACAGATGTCCCACTAGACCCCAGGCACGTGAGGCCGCCAAGCGTGGCTTGTGAGGGGTGAGAGTGGTCTGTGACGGGGAGGGCCGTCAGAGTTGTCTGTGACGGGGAGAACCGTCAGAGTGGTCTGTGACGGGGAGGACCGTCAGAGTGGTCTGTGACGGGGAGGACCGTCAGAGTGGTCTGTGACGGGGAGGGCCGTCAGAGTGGTCTGTGACGGGGAGGACCGTCAGAGTGGTCTGTGACGGGGAGGACCGTCAGAGTGGTCTGTGACGGGGAGGACCGTCAGAGTGGTCTGTGACGGGGAGGACCGTCAGAGTGGTCTGTGACGGGGAGGACCGTCAGAGTGGTCTGTGACGGGGAGGACCGTCAGAGTGGTCTGTGACGGGGAGGACCGTCAGAGTGGTCTGTGACGGGGAGGACCGTCAGAGTGGTCTGTGACGGGGAGGGCCGTCAGAGTGGTCTGTGACGGGGAGGACTGTCAGAGTGGTCTGTGACGGGGAGGACCGTCAGAGTGGTCTGTGACGGGGAGGACCGTCAGAGTGGTCTGTGACGGGGAGGACCGTCAGAGTGGTCTGTGACGGGGAGGACCGTCAGAGTGGTCTGTGACGGGGAGGACCGTCAGTGGTCTGTGACGGGGAGGACCGTTAGTGGTCTGTGACGGGGAGGACCGTCAGAGTGGTCTGTGACGGGGAGGACCGTCAGTGGTCTGTGACGGGGAGGACCGTCAGTGGTCTGTGACGGGGAGGACCGTCAGTGGTCTGTGACGGGGAGGACCGTCAGTGGTCTGTGACGGGGAGGACCGTCAGTGGTCTGTGACGGGGAGGACCGTCAGTGGTCTGTGACGGGGAGGACCGTCAGTGGTCTGTGACGGGGAGGACCGTCAGTGGTCTGTGACGGGGAGGACCGTCAGAGTGGTCTGTGACGGGGAGGACCGTCAGTGGTCTGTGTTGTCTGGTCGTAAGGCTCGTGAGGGGTGAGGGAGAGGCGTCAGTGAGGGGTGAGGCAGGCTAGTGTGAATGATGGGTGAGGGAGGAGAGTGTGAGTGAGGGAGGAGAGTGTGAGTGAGGGGAGGCGAGTGTGAGTGAGGGGAGGCGAGTGTGAGTGAGGGGAGGCGAGTGTGAGTGA
>NC_091223.1:18939784-19014784 GCF_040958095.1 Procambarus clarkii | reverse complement strand
CCCGGAGCCGGGAGGCGCCTGTCTCTGCTATCATCAGTCTCTTGTTCTTTGACTGATTTATTGAACCATACTTTTTTGACGGCATAAGATGCCTTACGAAAGATACCGAGAAATAACATTTCCCGCGACAAATTACGACACGAATTTCATCAGAACAAGAAAATAGGCGATACATCTCAGGCGACGGCAGGTAACTAGGAGGGGAAGTGGGGCAAGTCTGGTGGGAACCCGCCAAACACACACCGAAACTACGACGTTGGTACAACGTTCGAATATGATTTAACACCTAACCAGTTATATCAACCAATATAGCAAGTTGTAACAAAGTTCTAATACGTCATAAACACGTTAAGCCAAGATGTAACAACTTTATTACAAGTTGTAACAAGCGGAAAATAGAGACAGTTTCGGTTTGTGTTTCCAGGGAATGGCCTGAACATCAGAGCCTGCAACACCGTCGTGATGTTGATAGACTTACTCTTATGTACAAGGCCAACATTCTCAAAGTTCCATACCTGGACAAACTCCGTGGACAACCAGTAGTTGGCACCCATAACATTAGGGTCTCTCAACCTTCAATTGTCTTATGCTGGAAGTGCCATTCTAAAGCCTTTCTCAAGAACATCACTCCATCAGCGATCATTCATTCCAAGGCTGACTGGCTATCTGGACCTAATTCGCTCAACTCAATTCGCTAATTCGCAGGTTGATAAGTAGGAGTCAACTGACTCCCACGTATCAACAGAGCCTTCATGTGCTCAACTGAGCACCTGAAGGCTCTGGCACACAGCTAGCTTTGGGCTCATCCTGTTTCTTATATGATTGTCACCTAATGTTGTTAATGAATAAAGTTTATTCCTAATTATGATTATATTAGGCTCATGAAATAAATTGGTCTCGAGACGTAGCTTTCACCTGAGTTCAGGTACGATAACAGCTCTAGCTTGCAGTTTCATTAAGTACGTCATTTGACAGTTGTCACGAATCTTATTACGATTCTGCCAATTCTCCCGAACCTCGTATTATGTTATTGTTTTCTCTACGTAAATATTGCTGTCAGTTGTATAAGATTTGTGTATATAGATATATATACATTATATATATATAACATAGATAGCTGGGTAGTGTGTGTAAGGTTTGTTTTGGTGGTGGATGTCACGTGAAATTAGCCGTGTGGGCGGTTGACAATATTTGGGAATGTCCAGGGCGGTTGTTGGCAAATCAATTGCCTATAGTTTTATATTTATTTATTCCCATATGTGGTAGCCGTAATATTTCAAGGAATGTGAGACCGGTAATTACAACTCTTAGTTAATAATGTTGGAGTTTAGGGCTGACCTTTGTAAATAGAATGTTCACAATGTTCATGCCAACGTTAATTGGTGTTTGGGTAGACGGTTAGTCGACGTTGGGCCTGCGGACCACGTCCTGGGCAGTAGAGTGGCGGCTGCGGTCGAGTGCAGTTGTGTTTAAGCTAAGTTCTTGGTTTTTGTTATTTTAAGCCCATATAAATATTAATTTATCTGGATAGACGATTTTAGTGTATTTATGGCTTACTCCATATTCTGGTGATAGTGCTCAGGTCTCAAATAATTACTTGCATTCTATAGCATTACATGCTGATAAATATTTCTGGCTACTATTTATTTAATGGTTGTTAAGTTGTCACCCTTAGCAAAATATATTGTTCTCCCGTTATTATACAGTGATTAATTATACCCCTAGACACCTAATGGCATGGCAGATTTTTATTTGTTCTTTACGCTGTGGGGAGAAGAACAGTATTTAGTCTCAAGGGTCGTGACAACAGTCCTTGTGAAACTAGTCTCAGTTTACAAAACGTGAGAGCTTAAAAAAAGTGAGTATGAATGTGTGAGAGACAGAGTGAGTGTGTGAGAGAGAGAATGATGAACCAGAGAAAGAACGAGAGAGTCAACGAGTGTACAATAACCTGAAGAACTAGCTAGGAACAAAGCTGGAAGAATAACAAACATCTTAGAGTAAAGGGATTGCCACTTACAGCAGTAATATAAATGAACACTGCCAAGACGTTAGTGAAGACCGTCTCCTCCTGGAGGGGTACAGGCTGACACTTCCCTTGTGCCTGAGACACTGGCTGCGGGGAGCACCCAGGAAACAAAATGAGGGTGGAGAGAACGGGGGAGGATGAGGAGAGGCAAAAAATAGAGAGAGGAAAAGAAAGAGAAGAGTCAGAGAGACACTCAAGATCCGGCCCTACATTTCCTAAAGCAGACGTCACCAAGGAAGGCACGACCCTCGCTTGAATTGTCTCTCTGATTCTCTCTCTCTCTCTCTCTCTGATTCTCTCTCTCTCTCTCTCGGATTCTCTCTCTCTCACACTCTGATTCTCTCTCTCTCTCACACTCTCTGATTCTCTCTCTCACACTCTCTGATTCTCTCTCTCACACTCTCTGATTCTCTCTATCTCTCTCTCACACTCTCTGATTCTCTCTCTCACACTCTCTGATTCTCTCTCTCTCTCTCTCACACTCTCTGATTCTCTCTCTCACACTCTCTGATTCTCTCTCTCACACTCTCTGATTCTCTCTCTCTCTCTCTCACACTCTCTGATTCTCTCTCTCACACTCTCTGATTCTCTCTCTCTCTCTCTCCCCCCCTCTCTCTCTCTCTCTCTCTCCCTCTCACACACTCTCTCTCTCTCTCTCCCTCTCACACTCTCTCTCTCCCTCTCACACACTCTCTCTCTCTCTCTCCCTCTCACACTCTCTCTCTCCCTCTCACACACTCTCTCTCTCTCTCTCTCACACACTCTCTCTCAAACACACAGTAAAAGCACCGGCATATAATCCGAACCATGTGAAGCATAAATACAAAATTGAGAAAGTACAGAGGTTTGCAACAAGACTGGTGCCAGAGCTACGAGGCTTAAGCTATGAGGATTGGCTAATGGACTAAAACTTCACAACCCTAGATGTGACGGGAACCCAAGACACAGACGGGATATGATCACAACATAGAAGATACTACTGGGAATAGCCAAGGGGACAAGGCCAAGCTCTTCAAATTAAGATAATGTAAAACAAGGGGACACAATTGGAACCTGGAAACACAAATGAGCCGTAGGAATGACAGGATAAACTCGGACTTAGCACGTGTGGTCAACAAGCACAATGCATTGCAGGAATTAGCTGTGGAAGTCCCTTATATCCACAACGTTAAGGTGAAATGCGACAAAAAAGAACGTCAGAATAATTAAATTATAACGCAAAGAGTATTATTACAAGGATAGTAGGCAGAGCATCGGGAATTAGACCTCACTCCTCAGTAGACACTGATAGACGCATGCACTCACGCACGCGCACACAACACAAACCAGTTGATTGACGGTTGAGAGGCGGGACCAAAGAGCCGAAGCTCAACCCCCGCAAACACAAGTAGGTGAGTATACGCAGACTTCCTCCCTTACACGCAGCCCCCAGAAGCTCCCGAGTTGAAGGCAAGGCTCCAGCAGCCGCCAACAACGACGGTGAAACCCTCAACAGCAGCCGCCAACAACGACGGTGAAACCCTCAACAGCAGCCGCCAACAACGACGGTGAAGCCCTCAACAGCAGCCGCCAGTAACGACGGTGAAGCCTTCAGCAGCAGCCGCCAACAACGACGGTGAAGCCCTCAGCAGCAGCCGCCAGTAACGACGGTGAAGCCTTCAGCGGCAGCCGCCAGTAACGACGGTGAAGCCTTCAGCAGCAGCCGCCAACAACGACGGTGAAGCCCTCAACAGCAGCCGCCAACAACGACGGTGAAGCCCTCAACAGCAGCCGCCAACAACGACGGTGAAGCCTTCAACAGCAGCCGCCAACAACGACGGTGAAGCCCTCAACAGCAGCCGCCAACAACGACGGTGAAGCCCTCAGCAGCAGCCGCCAATAACGGTGACGCTGAATGGGAGACTTCAATAGCCTTCCACTACACTAGCCGAGATAACCAGTTGGTAAAACCACTTGTTGAAAAATCTGTTTCCTTCAGCGCCTGGCTTGAGACAAAGCTTCCCAGAATTTATCATGCTGCTTTGTGCACAAAACACATTTAATTTAAATATAAAATAATACACGCCTAGAGGAGAGCGGTGCCGCGTCGACTCTTTTCTCATAGGGAACACTGGCCCACAGCCTCAAGTACACCAGGATCATTCACACTGTGGTCAGCCTTCGCATTAGGCTAGTAAGTGGTGCAGGCGCTACGGCCAAACCTACTGCGGGCTGCACCTATGGGTCTTATCTCACTCAGGTGTACATAGTCAATAACGCTTTCACTAATTAAATATAAAAACAAATATCAATCGGCGAGGTAAAAAGTTACGTTAAATTCGGCACATTTTAAATGTGAGGCTTCTATAAAACGTGAATCACTGGGATTATATGCGCTGTGTTTCATCCAGCTCTCCGTGACTGTACCTACACAGGTCCGCCTGCCCCCCCCCCCCACTACCAGCACACACACACTTTACCCTACTCAGTCTCACTTCCACTTATAACCTCCAACTCTCCCCCGTTTTACAGCAGCCTAACATTCTCCCTTAGCCTTATAAATCATAATAATCTACTTATAAATTAAAATATAAAAACAGAAACCACGAACAAAACGCAGTTAAATCATACACAGAACGTTAAATCAATGTAAAGGATTTGGGGTATAATCATGCAGAAGACTTACTTACCTTAAAACAACACAATAAAGTAGCAGTCACAACTGCAAGAAAAATTACATGTTGGATAACAAGAACCTTTCAAACAAAAGATGCCATGCCAATGTTGATACTCTTCTAGACGCCAGTGCTCTCTAGAGTGGAATACTTTTGCACAATAACAGCCTTTTCAAAGCAAAAGAAATTACTGACCTGGAGAGCGTGCAGAGATCCTTTACTGCTAGAATCTACTCAATAAACCATCTAAATTACTGGAACTTACTAAAATGCCTAAATCTGTATTCTCTAGTGTGCAGGCGGGAGAGATACATAATAAACTTACATATGGAAAATATTAGAAAGGTTGTTCCCATACCTGTACATAGAAAAAAACATCACATGAGACCAGAAGGCATGGCAGGATGTGCAGAATACCCCCGTTGAAAAGCAGAGGTGCAATAGATAATCTGAGAGAGAACTATCAACATCAGAGGCCCGAGACTGTTCAACACGCTACACATAAGGGGCATAACTGGCCGACCCCGCACAGTATTTAAGAGAGAACTCAAACACCTCCAAAGGATAATTGATCAACCAGGCTGTGACTCATACGTCAGGCTGCGAGCAGCCGCGTCCAACAGTCCAGTTGACCAGACCAACCAGGAGGCCTGGTCAGAGACCGGGCCGCGGGGACCACGGCCCCCGGAACCAATGCAAGGTAAGATCTCCAGCCACAGGCTACCACCCCCGTCAGCGTCAGGCACCCCTCCCCCCATTCAGCCCCAGACCCCTTCCCCTCCCCATTCAGCCCCAGGCCCCTCCCCCTCCCCATTCAGCCCCAGGCCCCTCCCCCTCCCCACTCAGCCCCAGACCCCTCCCCCTCCCCATTCAGCCCCAGACCCCCTCCCCATTCAGCCCCAGACCCCTCCCCCTCCCCATTCAGCCTCAGGCCCCTCCTCCTCCCCCAACTCAGCCTCAGGCCCCTCCTCCCCCAACTCAGCCCCAGGCCCCTCCTCCTCCCCATTCAGCCTCAGGCCCCTGATCCTCCCCCAACTCAGCCTCAGGACCCTCCTCCCCCCAACTCAGCCCCAGGCCCCTCCCCCTCCCCATTCAGCCCCAGGCCCCTCCCCCTTCCCATTCAGCCCCAGGCCCCTCCCCCTTCCCATTCAGCCCCAGGCCCCCCCTTCGCATTCAGCCCCAGGCCCCCCCTTCCCATTCAGCCCCAGGCCCCTCCCCCTTCCCATTCAGCCCCAGCCCCCCCCCCTTCCCATTCAGCCCCAGGCCCCCCCTTCCCATTCAGCCCCAGGCCCCTCCCCCTTCCCATTCAGCCCCAGGCCCCTCCCCATTCAGCCCCAGGCCCCTCCCTCAACTCAGCCTCAGGCCCCTCCTCCTCCCCATTCAGCCTCAGGCCCCTCCTCCCCTCCCCCCCCCCAGACCCCTGCTCTCCGCGTCAGCCCCCCCCCCCCCCCTCCTCTCCGCCTCCCCCCCCCCCTTCCTCCTGTCAGCCTCCCCCCCCTTCCTCCTGTCAGCCCCCCCCCCCTCCCGTACCGGAAGAGTGCCGTGCAACACCAAGAAACAGTAAACTCGTGCACAGAAACACCTCAGATTATCTAATAAGAGTTATTTACCTGTTTCGATGCAGTTGTCGGCGTCGCTGCCGCCACCGACGCTCAGAGCTGCATATTTGACAGTCTTTCACGCCCGCATAAACACTCGATCAAATAAAACATTCCTATTAGTCAAAAACTATATCCAGGGTCTGGTTTGAGGAAACTGTTGAGGTGTTGAGGTGTAATTTAGAGCGCCGCGTGACCGGTGTTGACCGCTGGTGCAGGACACGACTACTGGCGCCGCTCTTGGCGCTCACCGCTTACCGCATGGTTCCTTTTTGTGTTTTTACTAACAAGCTGACGTTCACTGAGCAATGTGCAGCTACCGTATTCTATGTGATGGATTACAGAGTACTAACTAGCTATGAGGTTATTTAAAAACACCATCATCACAAGTTAGTTATATATGGAATACGGAAAAGCATGACATGCTAGCCTCATGGATTGAGAGGTAACGACAGTCGAGGAATCGGATGCGCTCTTCTGTCTAGTCTATACTCTGTACTAACATCATTGAGTAGAGCACAAGAATATCTTCCAATATCCGTGAGTGTATGAACTAATTACAGAGTTCAAGGTATCTCATGCCATTTGGTTTGAAATCATTGATAACAGGGCACTCACATACAGTGTTGCCATAATTTATGATAAATTCCCTGCATTTACGGCTTGGTGTATAGGGACCCTGAAGGTAAGGACGGGCCCTGTAACAACTTCAAGAGAACATTGATGAAGGGACCACAGAAGTTGTCCCAGGCAACAAGAGGTTGGTCCAATATTTCCTGCTACACTATTTAGTGTAGCAGGAATTGAGGTGCAAAGAGAAGTTTAAGAGTTCCGGGTGACCATGTCAGGATTGGCCCGTTAAAGCACCACATGGGGGCCAGTGTTTGAAGCCCAGGCAGCCAGGTGAGGGCTGGCCTATAATGAATAAGTGAGTTTTGAGGATAACTATATTTCAAGGGGCCACATGTGAAGTGGGGCCTGTAAACTAAAGTCCAGAGCGCATGGTTATCTTGAGATGATTTCGGGGTTTTTTTAGTGTCCCCGTTGCCCGGTCCTCGACCAGGCCTCCACTCCCAGGAAGCAGCCCGTGACAGCTGACTAACACTAAGGTACCTATTTTACTGCTAGGTAACAGGGGCATAAGGTGAAAGAAACTCTGCCCATTGTTTCTCGCCGGCGCCTGGGATCGAACCCAGGACCACAGGATCACAAGTCCAGCGTGCTGTCCGCTCGGCTCCCTCCCTATGCCTTCGTGTACCGAATGATACACGCATTCCAGGACTAATTGCAATTTGTCAGTAGGCAGTGATCTGTGTAGTGAGCACCCATACATGCAGTGCTGGAGGAGAGACAATGCAACCCCGAAGGAGGTGGACAAAAACTAAACAGGTGTCCTGGGCCGATGATGAGAACAGTTGCCAGGGGTCGCCAACCAGACGCTTGAGCTAAGAAATTCAATATTGGGTATAATTGGGATTTTCTCATTCTGGAGTTGTTACATTAGCTTTTGAGTGATAAACGGAGTTTAATTGTGTATAGCTTGATGACACACTTGTGACGACCCCACAAGCCTACGGTTTATAGCCAACTAATGCAAGTAGCAGGATAGCAACATCCCAGGCAACTTAGTGGATGTCAAAAATTTACTTTTTTATTTAGGAATTTGTGCAGTTGATGTATATATTTACATATATATATCAATATTTATGGTTCAGATTAAGAGGTGATAACCCATGAATGACGCCGCAAAAATATATTGATGTGTGTAGGAACGAGTCATTTATATATACGCTTAGACGTCACTTATACGTATTGTATGTACTAGCTCTATCTATAAATCCAACATTATGTTTCTAACTCTTCATCTATGTATGTACTTTTACTTGAATACAAAATTTGATTTTGAATACAAATGTATGTCTAGCGAATGGATAAAAAATTTTGAGACTAGGCTGTGTTCTGAATTTTGCAATGAGTTAAATAATCATGATGACATTAATATTATTATTCAGATTTAACATGTGCATTTATATGTTATGAAGTGATATATTGGCCGCGAAGAGGCTTTAAAATTACTTTCTGAGAAAACAACTTATAAAGAAAATTTCTGTAACAACTTTATATACGAGGCTACCAGACGTCAAACAGCAAGAGGCTGTTGAAATTGAAATTGAAATAAGTTTATTGAGGTAAAATACACACACAGGGATGAGGTAGCTCAAGCTATTCTCACCCCGTTCAGTACAACGTGTTAGTACATACATAGACACACATCACAAACAATAAACATTACCAAACATTCTGAGAGATAAACATGTACATTTCCTCCTTCACAAGTAGAATGGTATCAGACGTACACACAAATACTTTTAGAGGCTGTTGAAAATTTATATTCAGTAATTATTGTGAGATTTACTTTTGTTAACTTGAAGACTGCATTATATTATTTAGGTAAATGCTGCTCAACTTACATAATTCTTATAACATACTTAAGTTATCATTATTCCTTCATCTCCTTGGGGGAAGAGTTTGGTCTGATTAACGTGCTTTTTTTGCAGGGATATTCCTGCGTAGGCCCTAAGCTTCTGGCTGGCCCACTAAGTGTTGCTTGTTTCTGTTTTACTTGGGCGGAGTATGAGTATTTATGACTCGTATGGTCGCTTCAGTAAGATTTTGCCATATGTGTTTAACAACTTCTGCTCTGTTGAATCCAAGTTGAAATCTTAATGGGTTTGTAACTGTGCAGTGTGTTAGATAATGTTCCAGTGGTCTGTCGGGCATTTCTCCACAGTGTTGACATTTCCTCTCATCTTCCGGAACCTGTAAGCCTATTTCCCATGCACATGGGTATCCAAGCCTGATGCGATGTAAGTGTACTTCTGTTGCTCTACTGCTCCCTTTCATCAAACTAAGTGGTTCGTAGTTGGTTGAATTCTTGTACCAACCCGCAGATCCTGATGTTGCAACTGCTGTGTTGTGGTCACTGTACATCTTTTGCATTGCTCTGTTTCTAATTACTTTCTTAATCTGTGATAGACTCTGTGGTATGTAAATGTCTACATTTCTTCTCTTAGTTGCAAGTTTTGCAGCTTCGTCTGCAATGTCATTTCCTATTATTCCCACATGACTTGGCACCTAGTTGATAAGTACCCATCGGCCTTGTCGTTTGAGTGTTTGCATTAATGATATGATATTTCTGATATGATGTTATGATCAGAAATAAGTATGTTATCACATATGTGTTCTTGTTGCAATGTTTCAGTGGCGGTTCTCGAATCTGTATGTATGATAACATGTTGTCGGTGTTCAGCAAGAGTATGTTCTACATACTCTTATATAGAGTATTTGTAAAGTCGAACACCCATTTGAGAGCCTCCAACTATTTACAAAGTTTCCTGCTTTAACTGCAGCTCCGGTTTCTTGTCCCTGCTGGTCTACTGATCAATCTGTGAAGTAAGTGAAGCTGTCGGATGCCATGTTTGCTTCTATATGCATCTGTGCAATGTTACGTAGCAGATGAGGATTTGTCTGGTTCTTTTTTCCTTCAATAACCATAATCTTAAAGTCTGCTGGAGGAGATTCCCAAGGGGCTTGTATAACGTGCTGATAATCTAGCTAGCCAGATCGAGATTCAGAAACTGATCCGACAATATAATTGTGGGAGACACTGACTGCAGCAGGGAGTGCTAAAAATAGCATTGTTTGTTATTGGCCTTAGCCTGAAATCTATACTGAAAAAAAAACTTAGCCTCCAACCCCCTTGAGCCTCCGATACCCCCACTCATCCTTTGATCACCTTAGCCTCCGAACCCGTGACTTCTGGCTCCCCTCAGTCACTGCCTTCCCTCGGTCTCCGACTCAACCTTAGCCTCCATAGCCACCGACCACCCTTAGCCCCCGTTCTTCATCAGCCCCTGACAACTTCACAATCTCTGACAACTCCACAACTCTCAGACATCGGCCTCCCTCGTCCACCGACCCCCCTACCCCTCAGCCTCAGGCCATCCTTCAGCCACCGACAAGCTCAGCTTCCTTCTTTTATCTTCGTCTTGCGGATGGACGAACCTTTGGCTTTACATGTCCCTTGAATTTAATTAATTAAGAGCAGCTAGAAAGAATTGAAATTTCGCTCTATATAATGACTTAAAAAACTAATACACTTTATATTCATTATGCTTAAATTTGTTTTTAGTAAATATTGCCACATATAAACTGGTATTCTTGAGGTCCAGCGGACATTGACGGAGCGGCAAAATGTAAGCACCTTATAATTAACAGTGTAGAGTGTGTTCAGCGCTGCTGCCCGCGTCTGTATACGACGTTATATGTAAAGATCTGACTCGTTCCGTCCTTTTCCTAATTTTTGTTTTTATCTTACTTATCTTAATTATTAATGACTATTTTTGACAGATTTTGAAACAGGTGGTGTCAGTCAACCCTGAGCCTAGGTCCATGCCACCAACCCTCCACCTCTCACACTGTCCCAACACGCGTCCGGGAAAAAACTGATAGCCTCATCGCGAAGGTGGCTGCTCCAACAAATGGAGTACAAGGTTACAAGGAGTACAAGGTTACAAGGAGTACAAGGTTACAAGATTACAAGGAGTAAAACAAAACAATCAGAAGCTTCGTATCTAAGCGTCTATGTTTGTCTTTTACCATAGAAATGCTTATAGTACCAACTACCTTTTCCACTTCTCTGTATATACATAGGCATATTTGGCATTGTGTAAACTATTTAAAACCAGACAAAATATTCAGCCTTACTTTGTGATATCGAGGAAGGATGCATATTATGTTATTAATTTATTAATGAACGTATGTGATAAAAGTGCATGATAATGATATGTATGAAAAGACTTACTGATGATGCGTCACCAAGCTATAAGAGATGAAATAATAAAAGTTGAAGAGAGATTAAGAGTTGACCGATGAGAAGTAAATAAGAGTTGTTGGATCTTGGAGCAACAACATGCCCATATATGAACAGTAACGTATAATAGAAGTGTACAATGTTTGGGTAGGAATCCTAGGCTTGTGTTTATTGTTGTATATACTGGTAGAAGAGAGGAAATATACAGTGTTTTGGTAATAATACTAGGCTTGTGTTTAGTGTTTGGGCTGTGATCTTATTGACACCTGTAGAGTTTCTTACTAATCACATTTTACTCCTCAGAAGTGATGTGGGTGGTATCTTGGTCGACAGAAATCAGTTCACCCAGGCAATCCGTCCTCAGACGAAGTCCATTCTGTCCAGCAGTCGACCCCAAAGACGCATTCATAAATTTTAACATGCTGTGCATTGAAAACAGGAATTTTCTCAAATATAAATTTATATTATTTTATATTACCATATTGTACATATTTAGGCACTGGTTAGGTTAGGTATTTAGGTTCTGTTGGCGATTATTTGTATTTATAGTACGCGGGTGAAGCATTTACAGCGTTGTGGTTCGAACAAAATTCGTCACTGGAGCACTTGTTCCGGAAGTGTTCGAACGTCATCAGTTGTGAGTCGTGTGTAAACCGTTTTTCATTAATAAACAGCTGGGGTTTGGCGGGTGCGTCTAATGGACTTTGGGTCATTGTTTAGAGGACGGGCTGAACCAGGACAGTCCTGAACTTAAGACGTGTTACAGTGGGAACAAATGCCAAGCTGAGTTACGAGATGGAGGTACTGACCGTCTATTAAGGCTTGTTATAAGTCTGTGTGGAAGCCTGTCAGCGTGTTGCTGGAGACCCCTGCCAGTGTGTTGCTGGAGACCCCTGCCAGTGTGTTGCTGGAGACCCCTGCCAGTGTGGTGCTGGAGACCCCTGCCAGTGTGTCACTGGAGACCCCTGCCAATGTGTTGCTGGAGACCCCTGCCAGTGTGGTGCTGGAGACCCCTGCCAGTGTGTTGCTGGAGACCCCTGCCAGTGTGTTGCTGGAGACCCCTGCCAGTGTGTTGCTGGAGACCCCTGCCAGTGTGTTGCTGGAGACCCCTGCCAGTGTGTTGCTGGAGACCCCTGCCAGTGTGTTGTGTTGCTGGAGAGCAGAAGTGGTGTTGTGGCACAGTAACGATACAGTGTAGGACTGACCCATGACTTACTGAGAAAGGTCAACCCGCCGGCGTGAGGACCACAGAAGACAGTCTCAGGGAGAGAACTATGAGTGGTGTACGATAGATAGAAGTGGTCTCGCCGGGAAAGAAGACTGCAGATGTTTTATTGTGTCCTGTGCGAGTCTGACACCTACAGTGTTATGTCATGTACATATGTGTATATATAGTTAAGAAGTACACTTGGTGATGGTTCTGTTTAGTGTTGTTTACCCCTTTTCCTTTAGTGATTATTAATGCCAGTACTTAATAACTTACCTATGACTCGGGGTGGGATCGAGTAAGAAGCGGCAATAAGGACCCATGTACAGTTTCGTAAGAAAAGTTGTTGATTTAGGGGTGACGACGATCGCGGGATCGGATGCGCCCCGGCGTACCCGTGAAGGGTTAATCGCGAAGCCTAACGACGAAAGAATGTCGCTTATCAGCGGAAACTAATGTGCCTCGCGGCCAATAAACGCACATACGGGCAGATGACTGGGGAGCACCAGGAGTCCCTCAGGGTGACAAGCACCAGCCCCGCCCCACACAGAGAACACCAGGTAGCAAAACCAAAAACTCTGCCCCAACTAAAACGCAAAAGTCATCCAGTGCCCCCCGGCAGAGCAGAAGCCGGCCTCTCACCACGGCTGAGGGCACACCAGGAGCCCACCAAGACCCACCAACTTCCTGCGCATATCGGCCAAGCCGGCGCCGGACACCGGCACTCCGTCGGGAGAACCAGCTAGAACACGGAAAAAATCTATCAATAATCCCGTGACCCGAGGCGATATATGCGCCAGGCGTCGTACAAACCGGGCCGTTAAAGAGGCATGCCAAACGGCAGTATCAAATCCAAATCGCAAAACAAAACGTGATTCCAGCGGCTCCCAGGCGGAGTCGTCCAGACGTCGTCCCCACGGCGTCAAGGTTTTTTTTTTTATTATTATTATTATTATTATTATTATTTTCTACCACAGACGTGGCCAGACATTTACAATGCTAACCAGCATATATACATTTTCTTCTGTCCTCCATGGACAGGGTTAGAGAAGTGTTAAACATATAGTTCAGGGGTTTATTGAACACTCAACCACAGAAGGTGAGTCGGTGCTTTTAAAATGCTAAGCTAACCTACATACGTAAATACATAGATACACAGATTTACGTATGCCCTACATAAAGTGTTAGATGCGTCTTTTACATAGTGTCATTAATGTACATTCACAAAGGTGAAATGTAATTCTGATCAGCTTCCACATATACTTTATACCCATACATATACATACACACACACACACACATACATACATACATATATACACACACACACATGCATTCACATACATTTGTCTCATTTACTCTGACAGGGTGAGGTAGCTGATAAAGAAACTAGTGTGCAATTAAGCACTTAATCACTGAAGGCGATGAAGGTGCTTTTACAAGCTCAGGTTATATAGTTACATCATATATATACATTGTATGATTGATATATTACATGGTCAATCTTGGATACAAGTCCAATATATCATCAAGTGTTCCAGTACTCATATAGTAACTACAGAGTTCAGCATACCTTAGCCCAGGAGGGCGAAAGTCAGTCAGTATGGGACATTCTACAATATAATGTTCAAGAGAGTGCATGTTTTCTCTTTCACAAAGTTGACACATTGTGTACTCGACATTTGGGTTTTGAGAAAGCTGCCAGATACGTCTATATCCCAGGCGTATTCTGGCCACTATAACATCACATTGCCGGGTTCTTGTTCTATTAGTCCCATATGTGAATGTCTCCTCACGATATCTATCATAATATTTAATGCTACAACTTTCAGGTCTTTGAGAATTTGTTAGGTCGGTGAGATTTTCATTAGATATTTGTTTAAGTATTCTCTTTGTCACTGCTAATGAAACACCCATATCAATTTCTACCACTGGTTTTCTGCAGGCTGACTTAGCAAGCATATCAACAGTGTCATGCCTTGAGATGCCAACATGTGATGGTATCCATAGGAATTTAATCAAGGTTGAACCAGGAGTCCTGATAAATAAAGAACCCGGTTACTGGCTAAGTGAGGCACTGGTATAACGGAGGAATTTCTTTGTGTGGCGAGGGACGTAGCAAGTGGAATTATTAACAAGAAAAAGATATGGATTTTGTGGATGTGAATAGTAGGAAAAAAAGACAAAAAATAACTAATAAGAAGAATTACTCGAGAAGATCAAACAAATCTAATAAGGATCTTTTGAAGAAATATTACTAAACTATTTTAGTTAAGAGGAAGATATTTTGTAAAGAAGTCAGAAAGTAAAGAATACTGGTGGAAAAGTCAATATGAATGTTGACGATAAACACGAATGTTTATTTTTATGGTGACTACACTTGATGGAAAACTTTTAACTGTATATATGACTGACTTTTGCAGGTGTGAGAAAACTTCAGGATATCATACCTTAGGGAATATATACAGTGCACGAGCTAAAATGTGGGGAAAAGTTGCAGATATATATATATATATATATATATATATATATATATATATATATATATATAATTATTATTATTATTATTATTATTATTATTACTCTCGTTATTTTTTTCTAGGGTGTTGCCTCCACACTCCACTCAAGAAACCGAGAAAATGATAATGGTGTTACTTTTTCACAAGCTACAATCCCCGCCCGTTTCTCTACTTCCCACCAAGCAAATTACAGAACTTCTAGGCATAAAGTGACTAGTTATTTGCAGATTACATGAGTGTGAAGGAGGAGACTCTCCTTCAGGAGGAGAGGGGCCGCCCGTGAGGCGAAGCGTAAAAGAACAGACTGGGGGGACATCTCCTTGGCGAGCCACTTGACCACTTCGAAGGTCCTTGCCAGCCCCAAAGGGAGCACTGACCATTCAGTAGATGATCTCGGGGGTCACAAGAGCCGAGTATAAAAGTCAACGAAACAACGTTCGGCATCTTGCAAGTTGTTTAGGAGGCAGCCACTTGGAGGCTCAAGTCACTGGGCAATAGTCTACAACAAAACTTGCCATTTTACTGGTCCTCGACTAAGATTATCCGAGGTCAGTGACACTAAGATGAATAATTCTCGATCTCAAGTTAAGATGACAGCACGTCCAAAATTTACATACATATTTTGTATTATTTTAATTTCAATAGTAATTTTAAGAAAAAATATAAATCAAAAGACAAAAAAATAAAGCAAGGTTTTTGTAACCGCCGCAACCTTAAAGCAACTTGGAAGTTAAGTGAAATCCACAAGACCTTTGTAACTAAGGCACTTGAAGAAGTCTGTACACAGGGAGTAACTTCACAAAGTTTGCAACTTTTCGACGCCTAACGAAACTTGGACATTTTCACTAAACTGATGAGTTTGACAAAGCGAGGCGACGAATGGGTAGTAAAGGAAAATCAATATAATGTTAACATAACTAAACAGAACAAGCAAGGAGTAGAAGAAGAACATTCAACGTTCAAAATAAGCAAACTAAGCAAGGAAGGAGTAGCAGAGCATACAATATCACATTAAAATAACTTAACAAAGTAAGGAAGATTTATGTACAAATGTATAAACATTTATACACTGCAGTGTGCTAACATCTATGTATAGTGTCCAAGAAGCTACGTTGAATTTGGCGCCAGAGGGGGGGGGGGGGGGGAGAAGCTGTCACCCATGCAGCTGGTGTATGTATATATGTATGTGTATGTATGTATGTATGTATATATGTATGTATGTATATATATATATATATATATATATATATATATATATATATATATATGTACATACATACATACATATATATATATATATATATATATATATATATATATATATATATATATATATATAACTGAAAACTCACACCCCAGAAGTGACTTGAACCCATACTCCCAGGAGCAACGCAACTGGTATGTACAAGACGCCTTAATCCACTTGACCATCACGACCGGACATAATGAGGTGATAGCCGAAGCTATTTGAACCACCCCACCGCCGGCACTCGGATGGTAATCTTGGGCATAGCATTTTACCAAATCACCTCATTCTTTGGGACACACGTGAGGAACACAAATGCGAACAAGCCTGAATGGTCCCCAGGACAATATGCAACTGAAAACTCACACCCCAGAAGTGACTCGAACCAATACTCCCAGGAGCAACGCAACTGGTATGTACAAGACGCCTTAATCCACTTGACCATCACGACCGGACATAATGAGGTGATAGCCGAATCTATTTGAACCACCCCACCGCCGGCACTCGGATGGTAATCTTGGGCATAGCATTTTACCAAATCACCTCATTCTTTGGGGCACACGTGAGGAACACAAATGCGAACAAGCCTGAATGGTCCCCAGGACAATATGCAACTGAAAACTCACACCCCAAAGAATGAGGTGATTTGGTAAAATACTATGCCCAAGATTACTATCCGAGTGCCGGCGGTGGGGTGGTTCAAATAGCTTCGGCTATCACCTCATTATGTCCGGTCGTGATGGTCAAGTGGATTAAGGCGTCTTGTACATACCAGTTGCGTTGCTCCTGGGAGTATGGGTTCGAGTCACTTCTGGGGTGTGAGTTTTCAGTTGCATATTGTCCTGGGGACCATTCAGGCTTGTTCGCATATATATATATGTATATATATATATATATATGTATATTAGTATATTTTGGTAGCAGTCTTTCCTGTAGACATATATTATTAAATATGACCGAAAAAGTAAGATTAATAATTCTAACACGAATTTTCTCAATCTTTTAAAACCAGAACTATAAAACCAGAAAAACGGCCAGCCTACTCATGAGAAACTCTCCAGACACAAAACAGAACGCTTTAAAAGAGACTAACGTCGTCTATGCCTTCAAATGCCCACTTGGGGACTGTAAGCTCCAAAAAACCCAGTATATAGGCAAGACAACAACATCTCTTTCTAGGCGTTTAACGATGCATAAGCAACAGGGCTCCATTAAGGAACATATAATCTCTTCCCATAACCAAACCATCGCCAGAGAAATCCTAGTAAACAACACAGAAATCATCGATAGATACAGCGATAGCAGGCGGCTTGACGTTTGCGAGGCACTACACATCAAGAAGTCAACACCAGCAATCAACAGCCAATTATTGCACAACTATATTCTACCCACCTCAAGACTCCGCTCCAATATAGAAGCATCAAGAAATATGGACCAATAGGCTTTCTACAAACACTTCTATTCAATACCCATTGTTTTCTGTTCTGTCTTGTGTTGATACTTTTAATACCCTATTAATATCCCCTGTTCTGTCTTGTGTTAATGCCACATCATCCTTCCCACCTCACTCAAATGTAGATATAATATCAGAGAGACGTAAGTTCTAATCAGTTGTGTATTTGTGAAGTCTTTGAAAATGTAATAAGTTTTACGAAACGCGCCCGTGTCGCGTCAGACTAGAAATAAAAATGAATTTTGGAGAAGTGATTTTTGATTTACCTCCAACAGTGAAGCGTAATGTACGAAAGATTGAGAAAATTCGTGTTAGAATTATTAATCTTACTTTTTCGGTCATATTTAATAATATATATATGTATATATATATATATATATATATATATATATATATATATATATATATATATATATATATATATATATATATATATATATATTATAATCATAATGAATCTTTCTTGTCCTTGAATAATGAACTCATAATGAACTTGTAGTCCTTGAGAATTATTTTATTATAATTACAAAAATATGTGAATGCCCCATTAACAAGTAAAAATAACGATATTTAATTAGTAAAAAAATAGAGCAAACAAGGAACAAGGGCAGAGTGGCAAGTTATTATTATTATTATTATTATTATTATTATTATTATTATTATTATTATTATCAGTGGTGGTGTAGGGAGGACAATGGAGGCAGAAACATATTGGGGAATAGCGTGACTGTCCGTTGTGTTCAGACCAGACTAGTCCTTACCCTATACCATATTCTCAGGTGTAGTGATGTCTTGGATAATGATATAGTCTAGGATTTTTTGGACTGGTGTAAAGATGGAACGTCATCCCGTCTTTAATGAATTTGTGGATATATAACCATTCCTGAGCTCTGTTCCCACACTTGCATGATATACAATTTGTGTTAATATAATGCCAAAATTGTAGCGTTGTTATTGTAAACAGAAGTGGATGCACAGTGCCAAAGTATTATCTGAAGATATTATGCAAATTACAATATATTTTTCTCTCTGTGCACTCACCTAATTGTGCTTGCGGGGGTTGAGCTCTGGCTCTTTGGTCCCGCCTCTCACCTGTCAATCAACTGGTGTACAGATTCCTGAGGCTACTGGGCTCTATCATACCTACACTTTGAAACTGTGTATGGAGTCAGCCTCCACCACATCACTGCCTAATGTATTCCATCTGTTAACTATTCTGACACTGAAAAAGTTATTTCTAACGTCCCTGTGGCTCATGTGGGTACTCAGTTCCACCTGTGTCCCCCCTCCCTCCCCACCCCCTTTGTGTGCAGGGAACATGTTGTGTATTTCTCTGTTTAAGATAAACCATTAATTATTTTGTTGTAAATTTGATCGACAAAGTAAATTTTTTTCTGTAATCTACATTATAGAGATAAACATAATTTTCTCTGTTGGAAGCCATTCAGGCATGGCTGTATATATATATATATACATTATATATATATATATATATATATATATATATATATATATATATATATATATATATATATATATATATAATGTGTGTGTTATAAAATCAATGAGGTGGCTTGAAACAGCGACCAAGAAACTCCCAGCCGCGCACCTTACCGCTGTACAAGGACTTATGATAAGTTATACAACCTGGTATTCCACTGAATCCACAAGAAGTGTGGAGGCTTCTACAGAAGCCAGTCCAAGTTTGACATATTATCTGGAAGATAATTAGAAGCCAGTGTCCCCAACACTCTGGTGCCTGGGAACATGGGGGTCACCAGCTAGGGGAAGTGTCATCTTTGGCATGGCCAGCCTCTCAGTATGCCTGACAAGTGTCTTAAGAGTGCTGGCAAGTGTCTTAGTATGCTGGCAAGTGTTTTATATATTGTCAAGTGTCTTAGTATGCCTGGCAAGTATTTTGGTATGCTGACAAGTGTCTTAGCATGCATGGCAAGTGTCTTAGTATGCCTGGCAAGTGTCTTAGTATGCTTGGCAGGTGTTTTATATATTGACAAGTGTCTTAGTAAGCCTGGCAAGTGTTTTAGTATGCTGACAAGTGTCTTAATATACCTGGCAAGTGTCTTAGTATGCCTGGCAAGTGTTTTGGTATGCTGACAAGTGTCTTAATATACCTGGCAAGTGTCTTAGTATGCCTGGCAAGTGTTTTAGTATGCTGACAAGTGTCTTAATATGCCTGGCAAGTGTTTTGGTATGCTGACAAGTGTCTTAGCATGCCTGACAAGTGTCTTAGTATGCCTGGCAAGTGTCTTAGTATGCTGACAAGTGTCTTAATATGCCTGACAAGTGTTTTGGTATGCTGACAAGTGTCTTAGCATGCCTGGCAAGTGTCTTAGTATGCTGACAAGTGTCTTAGCATGCCTGACAAGTGTCTTAGTATGCCTGACAAGTGTCTTAGTATGCCTGGCAAGTGTCTTAGTATGCCTGGCAAGTGTCTTAGTAAGCCTGGCAAGTGTTTTGGTATGCTGACAAGTGTCTTAGCATGCCTGACAAGTGTCTTAGTATGCTGACAAGTGTCTTAGCATGCCTGACAAGTGTCTTAGTATGCCTGGCAAGTGTCTTAATATGCCTGGCAAGTGTTTTGGTATGCTGACAAGTGTCTTAATATGCCTGGCAAGTAATGTGGATAGTCTGTGTCGTGGGGATAGTGTCAGCAGTATGGATAGTGTCAATAGTGGGGATAGTCTCAGCAGTATGGATAGTGTCAATAGTAGGGATAGTCTCAGCAGTATGGATAGTGTCAATAGTGGGGATAGTCTCAGCAGTATGGATAGTGTCAATAGTAGGGATAGTGTCAGCAGTATGGATAGTGTCAATAGTGGGGATAGTGTGTATAGTGACTGCACCAGCAGATAACCAAGACACGGACCTATTGGTCGTCTCCTCTACTGCCTTCCTCTGTTTTGGTATCCTCTTATAGCCTCTTTAGCTTCTCTCCTCTTATACTCTATTCTCCTACCTTCACTGCTATTCCTGTCCATTCTTATTTTCGCTTTTTACACTTCAATCTCCCATTCTTTCCTCTTTTCCTTCCCCATTTGATCTAATTACCGTCCCTACTTCAGGTTGTTGTTGTTGTTATAGATTCAGTTACTCGGAAAAAAGTTCCAAGTAGCACGGGCTATGGTGAGCCCGTAACTTGCCTGGCCCAGGAGCGGGGCAAGTAGCACGGGCTATGGTGAGCCCGTAACTTACCTGGCACAGGAGCGGGGCAAGTAGCACGGGCTATGGTGACCCCGTAACTTACCTGGCACAGGAGCGGGGCAAGTAGCACGGGCTATGGTGAGCCCGTAATGGACTTACCTGGCACAGGAGCGGTGTTGTACTTCAGGTTCTTTTCACCTCATTTATTTTGCTCCTCCCCTTCTCCTGTCCTCGCGATCTTCTATCTTCCCTATCCCTCCTCACGGTCTCCTCCCTATCTTCTCATCTCCCCCCTATCTTCTCTCCTCCCAGATGTTCAATCTTCCAATTATCGTTCCCCTCATCTTTTTAATTCCACAGTATATAATTTTTCTCATCTTTCATCTCATTAATTTCCTGCCTCGCCTCCATTTCCCTCATGACCATCACCACGGGGAGCTCCATCTTCACTTCCTCATCTCCCCCCCCCCCCCGCCTCCGTGCCATTCCCTTCATCACATCATCACTCTTATCTGATGCAACATTTTTTTTTGTCTTTTAATTTGCGATTCTTCATGACTCCCCAGTATGTGGGGGGCTCTGGGGGGGGGGGGGAGAGCCCCACATAGGGCCCCTATGCTGCCATGTTGTTCATGAGAGATCTCTTGACAGGGTGGTTAATTACTAAGAACATAAGAACAAAAGTAACTGCAGAAGGCCTATTGCCCCATACGAGGCAGCTCCTATTTATAACCACCCAATCCCACTTATATACATGTCTAACTCACGTTTGAAACAATCGAGGGACCCCACCTCCACCACGTTACGCGGTAATTGGTTCCACAAATCAACAACCCTGTTACCGAACCAGTATTTACCCAAGTCTTTCCTAAATCTAAACTTATCCAATTTATACCCATTCTTTCGTGTTGTCTTGTGTTGATACCTTTAATTCCCTATTGTCTTGTGTTGATACCTTTAATATCCACTTTGTAATGTCCATTCATCCACTTGTAAACCTCTATCATGTCACTCCTAACTATTCGCCTTTCCAATCAGTTTGGGGAATTAACTTAGTCATCCTACGCTGTACACGTTCAAGTGAATTTATATCCATTCTATAGTACGGCGACCAAAACTGAACTGCATAATCTAAATGGGGCCTAACCAGAGCAAGATATAGCTGAAGAACCACACCAGGTGTCTTGTTACTAACGCTGCGATTAATAAATCCCAGTGTCCTATTCGCCTTATTAAGAACATTTATGCATTGATCCTTAGGTTTTAAATTCTTACTAATCATAATTTCCAGATCCCTTTCGCAACCCAACTTCGCAATCTCAACACCATCTAGCTCGTATCTTGTAACTCTATCATCATTACCTAGCCTCAGAACTTTACATTTATCAGCATTAAACTGCATCTGCCAATCTTTTGACCATTTCAAAACCCAATTTAGGTCAACTTGAAGTGATAGTGAGTCTTCTTCCGTGTTAATTTCCCTACCGAGTTTTGTATCATCGGCAAATTTGCAAATGTTGCTACTCAAACCTGAATCTAAATCATTTATATATATTATAAACAACAGAGGTCACAAGACAGCCAGCTGGAAACGTCTGGGGTTCAAATCCCCTTTTAAATTACATTTATAATAAGTAGTTTATTAACGAGTATCTGTGGGTAACAGTGCAAGTTAGCGGACGAGAGGAGTCCATCCTCCTGGTAGAGGCTCCTGCGCTTGCTCTGACCAGCACCTCGTCCAGTAGACGTGTCACAACGGACAGAAAAATGATGTACTATAAATCATAGCGGCTCACAAAAGTTCACGATTTCTATGCATGGGTCGTTAGTTAGGTTAGGTTCGGGCAATTTAGTACAGCCTTTTTCCTGTCCGTTGTGACAGGTCGAGAGGACGGG
Organism: Procambarus clarkii; assembly: GCF_040958095.1. Lineage (NCBI taxonomy): Eukaryota > Metazoa > Arthropoda > Malacostraca > Decapoda > Cambaridae > Procambarus > Procambarus clarkii. Next base: position 18,992,147 of record NC_091223.1, on the reverse strand, counting down.
CTGGACGGCAGGGTGTCGGAGGGAATATCAACCTCTGGAGGGTTGTCAACGGCCGCTACAAGACCTTGCTGACCAACCAGCGAGTGTCCGTTAGTCTTCAACTTATTCCCAGACAACAGTAAGCTGTGAGAGTACAGGCGCCGAGAAGAACCGTGTACTCCTGTAACTACTCCCATTAATGTGTGTACTCCTGTAACTACTCCCATTAATGTGTGTACTCCTGTAACTACTCCCATTAATGTGTGTACTCCTGTAACTACTCCCATTAATGTGTGTACTCCTGTAACTACTCCCATTAATGTGTGTACTCCTGTAACTACTCCCATTAATGTGTGTACTCCTGTAACTACTCCCATTAATGTGTGTACTCCTGTAACTACTCCCATTAATGTGTGTACTCCTGTAACTACTCCTATTATTGTACACCTGTAACTCCTCCTATTAACGTACTCCTCCTGTAACTAGTCCTATTATTGTACTCCTCCTGTAACTACTCTCATTAATGTACTCCTGTAACTACTCCCAATAATGTACTTCTGTAACTACTCCCAGGAATGTACTCCTGTAACTACTCCCATGAATGTACTCCTGTAACTACTCCCATTAATGTACTCCTGTAACTACCCCCATTAATGTACTCCTGTAACTACTCCCATTAATGTACTCCTGTAACTACTCCCATTAATGTACTCCTGCAACTACTCCCATTAATGTACTCCTGTAACTACTCCCATTAATGTACTCCTGTAACTACTCCCATTAATGTACTCCTGTAACTACTCCCATTAATGTACTCCTGTAACTACTCCCATTAATGTACTCCTGTAACTACTCCCATGAATGTACTCCTGTAACTACTCCCATTAATGTACTGTAATTACTCCCATGAATGTACTCCTGTAATTACTCCCATGAATGTACTCCTGTAATTACTCCCATTAATGTACTCCTGTAACTACTCCCAATAATGTACTCCTGTAACTACTCCCATTAATGTACTCCTGTAACTACTCCCATTAATGTACTCCTCCTGTAACCACTCCCATTAATGTACTCCTGTAACTACTCCCATTAATGTACTCCTGTAACTACTCCCATTAATGTACTCCTCCTGTAACTACTCCCATTAATGTACTCCTCCTGTAACTACTCCCATTAATGTACTCCTCCTGTAACTACTCCCATTAATGTACTCCTCCTGTAACTACTCCCATTAATGTACTCCTGTAACTACTCCCATTAATGTACTCCTATAACTACTCCCATTAATGTACTCCTGTAACCACTCTCATTAATGTACTCCTCCTGTAACCACTCCCATTAATGTACTCCTGTAACTACTCCCATTAATGTACTCCTGTAACCACTCCCATTAATGTACTCCTGTAACTACTCCCATTAATGTACTGATCTTATTTTTTGTTTTATTGTCAACATTTTCGTCATTGAATATAAGCTCTCGCGATATTTGCGTATGTGAAGAGTATAGAGAATAAATATGGAAGTGGAAGAGACAGAGGAGAACTTATATATGTTTTTAATAAGTGAGAGCGAAGAGCCTGACCCACTTACGATTAGGCATTATTTAAGTGATGCTGACGATACACCACAAAGACTTGTAAAGTAATAAAGTAACGCTGAGGCGACAGTAGGCTAGGCGCTTCGGGCTCACTTATTAACAACATATATAAGTTCTCCTCCGTCTCTTCCACTTCCATATTTATTCTCTATCCTCTTCACACATATACACATAGGGAAAATACACATATATTAAATTACAAAGGTAATGATAAAACACACCTTTGAATCACGGCATTACTTTTACATATAATTAAAAACAATTTATTCAGATTTAGTGTTTATCATCATATTTTTAATAATATAGTGTACGTCTGGTACATTTTTAAGTGAAAAATATTTATATTACATTTTGTATATAAATAATACTGGAGTTGAAGTTTCGTAAAGGTGTCGTGTAGGCGCCATTATCTGCACTGTATTATAGGGACAAAATACCCGACAACATGGGTATGAGACGCAGAACACCTTAGGCCTACTTTGTGATGAAAGCTTATTGATAATAATTAGCATTGTATTAGTATTATTAATTCTCATTTAAATATGATTAAAAGAACATGTCAACATCTGTCAACCTTGCGAACTAGTTAACACCTGTCGACCTTTCCAGTTAGTCAATACCTGTCGGCCTTTCCAGTCAGTCAACACCTGTCGACCTTGCCAGTCAGTCAACACCTGTCGACCTTATTAGCAAGTCAACATCTGTCGAGCTTGCCAGCCAGCACCTGTCGACGTTATTACGTTTCTGGTTAAGCAAAACAGTTGCAATTTTTAATTGTAAGTCGAGATAACGGGGCTAGCTGGCGAGGCTGCAAGTAGATGAGGTTCAAGCTAATGTTTTCGTTCTTTGGACAGAACAGAGGAATAGTGTTTCCCTAACGAACCGGTTTCTCATTTCAGCATAATTATGGCAGTTACAAACTATAGGAGAGGAGGCCCTGTATGAGGTATTTTCAATTACAAAGTCTATTGTCGAACAGAATAGTTTTTCTGATGAATTAGCGTGAACTTAGGCTATCGTGCTACGCCCACTCATCATGCTAACGTTTCGCGTTTTTGTCTGTTGCATTGAAATTGGGGCCAACTTACCCAATAGGCCAAGAAGGCCATGACCTTGGGAGTCCACCTGAGCTCTCTACATGTATGTGTTTAGCCTCTGAATAACCACACTAACCAGAGGATGGGACCCATTTAGCTGTTTTTTACCTAGGGCCCAAAAACAGTTACATCCAATAAGGGGGTAGAAATAGCCTAAGCTACTCTATCCCTTTGAGATGTATTTTTCTCTTGTCTCAATAAACATACTTGAACTGAAATATTCATTATTTATTGGAGGGTGGGCCGGGCTGATAGGGTAAGGCAGACATGTCAAACATGCAGCCCTATGTAAGCACACCTGCGGCCCGCACAAGCACACCTGCGGCCCGCACAAACACACCTACGGCCCGCACAAAGGATACTGGTCGTTTAACGGCCAAAATTGCAGTTTTTATAATTTAAACTACCACCTCTGCAGGCAGAGGAAAGCCTGCAGACAGAACTACTAGAAATGCAGTCGGATTCTACACTCAGAGCAAAGTATCTTGAAGTGGGGATACCTGGATTCTTTTCATGTCTTCCAGAAAAGTTGAAAACCTTAGAAAGTTTGCCACAAGGATTATGGCAATGTTCGGTTCTACCTGTGTGTGTTATTTTCCTTCATGAAATCACCAAAAACTTCTCAGAGAACAAGGCTGACTGATCAACAAGACTGATCAAGAGAACAGATAACAGAGAACAAGACTGATCAACACTTGTCATATCTGATCAAAGTGGAGATTGCACAGACCTTTCAGCCAGACATAGCAAAGAATGTCATTAAAAACAGGTGTCAAGCCTAAAGACAAAACACTAAAAATTATTGAATAGTCGTATATACATGCTTATTTTAAACCGTTGTAATTTTTATACAATGTATTTGTTGCTGTTGCATAGAAGTTTATGTTGCCATTTAAAATTTTGTTTTCTTTCTTTTGTTAAACTACTTTATTACTTTGCATTCTGAATGTGGCTAGTCGCTAAACCATTTGTATGCACATTGTATGTTTCTAAGTTTAAGTAATAAAAATATTCTGCAATAACTTTTATTAAATGACTTCAATTAGTTGTCGTGAATGGCCCTTAATGACGACACAAATGTGGCCCATATGGCCCTCTCGGGGGACCCTCAGTTTGACATGCCTGGGGAAAGGGATGGTAGGCCAGGGGGATGGGTTTTGGGATGGTAAGACAGGGTGGGATAGGGAGGATAGGGACGTAGGGTACACTCAGCTCGAGCGTTTTAGAAAATGCACACATCGCCGGCTAAGCTATTCTCAAATCTCTCTTGTTCCTCGAATATTAAAATTCAATATATTTTAGACCTTATTTTGCTATGAAAGTTACATTTCATGTTATGCGTCATTTTAGCGTCCTAGTTATTTTGAAAAGCCTGATAAAATTTATACATTTCTTCATATCTGAACGATCGTTAGTGTGCCTTTCAAATAATCATGTATATATTATATCGAGGCAGTTAATTTTCTTTTGCCGAATTATCATAATTATATTGATCCGTATTTGTCACACTTTTTACATTGTTTTTTTCGAGGTTTATTATTAAATAAGGTGAAGGTAAATTTTTAATAATGTCCTCATAATTTACAGGCATAATTATTTGTTTAAATTTAGCCTTCAGTTTTTAATATTCTGCTAAATTCGCTAATTATACCCATGTTCTTTACTTGCTGGGAGGTGATATTAAATTCCTCATCTAAATACCTCACGGACGGAAATGTGCAATGCTCTCAAGATTTTATTTAATCTCGTATATATTATTTTACTTTATTTGTATCTATTTTATTTTAGTTGTATCTATTTTTTTTATGTTTTCAATACAGTAATTAGCGTCCATGTGAGGTTACAGTGCGATGAAGGTGTGTGGTCAGTGTGCTGCCACACCAAACTCTTCTACGGGCTCACCATAGCCCGTGCTACTTGGAACTTTTTGCTCCAAGTAGCAAATCTTAAACAACAACCAAACTCTTCATCACAAGTTACTCAACTGAATTTCACATAACTAACATTCGTCAGTGTCCGTAATTAACATCAACATTTTTTTCACAACTTTTGTTACTTGGCGACAAAATCTCCACTGTAACCGACCACCAGGGACACAAACACCACTGTAACCGACCACCAGGGCCACAAACACCACTGTAACCGACCACCAGGGCCACAAACACCAGTGTAACCGACCACCAGGGACACAAACACCAGAGTAACCGACCACCAGGGACACAAACACTAGTGTAACCGACCACCAGGGACACAAACACCAGTGTAACCGACCACCAGGGATACAAACACCAGTGTAACCGACCACCAGGGACACAAACACCACTGTAACCGACCACCAGGGACACAAACACCAGAGTAACCGACCACCAGGGACACAAACACCAGTGTAACCGACCACCAGGGACACAAACACCAGAGTAACCGACCACCAGGGACACAAACACCAGTGTAACCGACCACCAGGGACACAAACACCAGTGTAACCGACCACCAGGGATACAAACACCAGTGTAACCGACCACCAGGGACACAAACACCAGAGTAACCGACCACCAGGGACACAAACACCAGAGTAACCGACCACCAGGGCCACAAACACCAGTGTAAGCGACCACCAGGGACACAAACACCAGTGTAACCGACCACCAGGGACACAAACACCAGTGTAACCGACCACCAGGGACACAAACACTAGTGTAACCGACCACCAGGGACACAAACACTAGTGTAACCGACCACCAGGGACACAAACACCAGTGTAACCGACCACCACCGACACAAACACCAGCATAACCGACCAACACAAACACCAGTGTAAGCGACCACCAGGGACACAAACACCAGTGTAACCGACCAACACAAACACCAGTGTAAGCGACCACCAGGGACACAAACACCAGTGTAAGCGACCACCAGGGACACAAACACCAGTGTAAGCGACCACCAGGGACACAAACACCAGCATAACCGACCAACACAAACACCAGTGTAAGCGACCACCAGGGACACAAACACCAGCATAACCGACCAACACAAACAGCAGTGTAACCGACCACCAGGGACACAAACACCAGCATAACCGACCAACACAAACACCAGTGTAAGCGACCACCAGGGACACAAACACCAGCATAACCGACCAACACAAACACCAGTGTAACCGACCAACACAAACACCAGTGTAAGCGACCACCAGGGACACAAACACCAGTGTAAGCGACCACCAGGGACACAAACACCAGCATAACCGACCAACACAAACACCAGTGTAACCGACCACCAGGGACACAAACACCAGCATAACCGACCAACACAAACACCAGTGTAAGCGACCACCAGGGACACAAACACCAGCATAACCGACCAACACAAACACCAGTGTAAGCGACCACCAGGGACACAAACACCAGTGTAAGCGACCACCAGGGACACAAACACCAGCATAACCGACCAACACAAACACCAGTGTAAGCGACCACCAGGGACACAAACACACAGTTAAACACTGGTGGGATAAACTGGGACGAGCAACCCTCCCGGTGGAGTCTCTGATCGACCTCGAGGAACTTCAATTCAACAAGTAAAGCGGACCGAACCAACGGCATCTGTGTTCCAGTGGGTTCCAGGAGACACGGTCCGCCCAGCCAAGTGGGACATGGAACAACCTGATATACTCTGTTCCAGTGGAACATGGAACAACCCGGTCTACTGTTCCAGTGGGAAATGGAACAACCTAGTCCACTTTGTTCCAGTGGTACATGGAACAACCTGGTTCACTCGATTCCAGAGGGATTTAGTGAATACTTGGCCCACTATCCCAGCGGGGTCTGGAAGCACTTGGTTCAATCGCAGTATGACCTGGGACCGTTTGGTCTCCTGTGTCCCAGCGGGTCTAGAACACTTTGTTCATTATACTTTAATACGATAGGCAACGGAACGCATGCTCCCTAGAAAGAAAAAACATTATATTTTAAGGGAGTAGAATTCCAGCCTTTGCAGCAGAGCTGGAAATCCATAGGCTTGCGGCTTTTTTTCCTTAAGCTGCTCCCGTTTTAGGGTACGATCCAGGAAGGGAACGGCCGCTGCATCCTGGACTTGAGCTCCGCCACCGAGGGCAGGAAGGGAATTTACAACCTCATAATGTTCCAGCTTTATATCTGTGCTCTTGCACTCTGTATGCAGCTCCAGTACATTCTTGCACTTCAGTAGAGTGTTAGAGGAGAAATGAAACTATATTCAGATGCGCTCGTGTAGCTTTATTTTTTTTTTATTTGAATGCTTTATTGCGTGAGGTGATTGACCCCCCTCCCCCTACTCTACAGCTAGTAGTACTCACTTATGTGTCTTGACAGGGGTGAGCTTCAGCTCCTGGTCCTGGCCTTCCAGTAGCGGGTATGAGGGTTCATGTTTTACGCCATATAAATGAGAGTTAAGGATTATCTACGGTTATCGCCAATAAACGTTAACGATTTTAAAACGTAACAATTATAAAGAACATATATGAAATAAGAAAATGGAAAAACACCCAGACGAAATATTTTAATACGTACTAGAACGAGGTATTAACACCTCGCAGGTATGATTAATACCTATTATTAGTATCTCTTGGTATTAAAACACCCTAGAGATACTTATAACGTGGGGTACCTTTAGCAGATACTGGAGTATCTGCTTAAGGTTTCTGCCCGAAACGCTTTGCGTAATAGTGGCTTTAGGCATTGTATGTACTAGCTCTATTTATAAATCCATCAACTTTTGTATTTCACCCTGTATGTATGTACTTTACCTGAATAAATATTTGTATTGTATATAAGTTGATATTTGTCGATAAGAGTTCCTTCACTCTTTTGTGGTATCTTTCCACAGAAGAATCCCACTCACCGAGTCTATCTTTTTGTTTTGTTTTATAATTAACAATTATAAATTAGATATTAGATATATATTAGATAGATATTAGATATATATTAATTAGATATACCCAGTAATGTGCTGCTAACTTATTCTATACGAAAGGTTACAAAGTGTTGATCAAAACTAGCTATATGTCCATCTTATATCCCTATCTCACAGGATGGTTAGTCATACATGGAATGAGGAGAGAACATGAAATGCGAGGCTGATCTATTAGCCTCCACTAGCACAATCTGAGTACAGCACAAGAATATATTTCAATGTTCGTGAGTGTATGAAGCAATTACAGAGCTCAAAGTATCTCATACCATTTGATCTGAAATCACTGATAACAGGGCAATCACAGATATATCTGTAGTCTCTGGTACAAGATTTAGCTCTGCCTCACACATCTGGACAACATCCCTCCATGGGTACCGAAACATGCAGCTGGAGTACCGACCAGCCCTTCACAACACTCATCACTGCAAATGAGTGAATAACCAAAGGTACGGAGAACACCAAATATGTGTCAGTTTTACCCCCCCTTCCCCACAAAACAATAACAGAAGTCACTTAACTACAGTCCAGTGGAACTGAAAATTAAAGGAACCACCATCTCTCATGTGCAGCTGTACCCGCTAATACACCAAGACTCGGAACATACCTTGTTTGGAGCAGAAAATTGCCGCTCTTGCCTGCAATTCGTAAATAAACAACGAAATAGTCTAGTAGCTGCCCAGCTGACTGGTACTGCGCACTCGGATGCGCACGCCACCCAAATTGTTGTACCACATTTGACACCCATTCCCCATGACCAAGATAGAGCGATAGATTTATGAATTGTAAAGAAACAAAGCTAAGAGAGAGAACTTTACTTCGCACATGAACGTTTCATTAAATCTAACCCAGATGCAGTGGGCAGCTGCTGACAAGAGAAAAGATAATAAGTTGAGGGCGGAGTAAGTAATTATTAAAGAAAACGCAAAGCCTGGAGAGGTGTGTAGTACTTTACAGAATATTCAAGAGTTCCGAGATATCATTCCGGACACCAGTACCAGAACACAAACACAAAAGACGAGTGATGTTAAATGAACCAGATTCACCAGGGATTATAAATTAAATCACGTATGACTTACAATAAGTAGAGAAGCAACAGTATCTGAGCAACCTGTCCTCTTACAAAGAACGTCGCTTTTCGCTCGTATGCGTTACATAAGAAAAATAAGGCCAAAAATTGTCGAACTAGAAAATGGAAGTGTCTCGCGAAAGTGACGTTCTGTCCCGTTTTCTTTTTGGGTTCTTTAGTATGTTAGGAGAGACCACTTTAAATTGATTGTGTTTACTTGACGTTGGGAAACCTTAGGAGGACGGACTGGGGAGACGGTGTACAAAACCACAATCAGCGCTATAGTAAAAAAAATACTCGTCTATGTGAGAAGGCTTCGTAATGAGGTTTTATTGGGGAAAATAATGGAGAAAGCTACACCGAAAGCAGGTTTCGGCCTATTTGTAAATAGGCCGAAAATCCCTATCCAGTGGCTCGTGGATAGTGATGAAAATGTTAAATGAAAAGTCGTTTAAGACAGTGTGGAAGGGACATTGGGCGGATGTAAGTCTTCAATGACAGCTTCGCAAAATTTAACAGACGAGACTTGTAACGTACGATTATGTTACGTTGTTGGGTAGCTTAGATACAGTGTTTAACGAGTTTCATATTTATTTAGTAGTCCTAGATATAACAGTGTCGTAGACGTTGAGACGGAGCTTGGGGCAGAGCAGAGAGCTGAGTGTGGCCGGAGTCGCGGAGCTCTGTGGGAGAGAGTTGTAGCTGGATGTGGTCCTAGTCTGCTGCCTGTTCTGTGTCGAAGCTGTAGCGTCTTGGAGACGATTAGAACTGCCTACACAGAGTGCTACATTCTTGACTGGAAATTGTACCTTTTGCTATTCGATTGATTGATTGATGAAGATTAAGCCACCCGAAAGGTGGCACGGGCATGAATAGCCCGTAAGTGGAGGCCCTTTTGAGCCATTAAGAGTATCAATAGATGATACTGGAGATCTGTGGAGGTGCAACTGCACCCTGCGTGACGGGAGATGTCTCCCGTTCGATGTGTCCAATTGATTGACGATTGATGAAGATTAAGCCACCTAAAAGGTGGCACGGGCACGAATAGCCCGTAAGTGGTGGCCCTTTTGAGCCATTACCTGTATCACATTTTCTGCTATTCATACTTTGGCCATAGTAGCATAACACAGACAATCTTTCCATAACTCCAGTCTTTTACAGGCCCTTTCCCTTTCTCAAAGTAAATGGGTAACTTTTATATATTTTTACCATTTCATACCCCTAAGCTGCTCCAACCGGCGGAGTACCGGCACGCCAATGGTAGACTGTTATATTATTTGTATAAGAGACAGAGATGGTCAGCAAAAAGACAGACTGATTTAAGGATACAAAGAATTTAATTTACAAAGATTTTATTATCTGCAGTTTTATATACAGAAAATAATATAACTTCATACAGGATTTCTATTGTACTTATAAGACAGTTCTGCCGCGTCTCTGTTATACTATTTAAGAAAAGTCTTTTTGACCAAGAATAAAAGGCTATGGACGCATTCTTTAACTTCTAATTGGGAAACAAAACTTCATTTTGCATTACAATCTTTCTGAATGGTATTTGTCTGTAATAATGAGCAAGTAAAATTGCAGTTTATAAAAAACTAAGAAAACGGTGTAAGGGGGGTAACTCCTCCCTTTCTGTCTGACCAACCATGAGATATCACCACCACCCAGACGACCTCCTGCTTCACTACGCTTGGGACGGTTCACTAAATGTCATATTCCTACTCCGTGTAGCTTATATGGCGCTATTCCTAACACAAATGGCTTATTGCTCCGCCACTGCACGTTCTAAATTAATGCGGCGCCCGCCAGCACTACACGCACCAGCTCTTTACTTACTGCGCCATAAATCGTGATGCTCTCCTGCGGGTAATACTTGATGTACCAAGGAACTCAGTAGTGTTTCTGTCACGCAGACTCCTTCTACGGCAGTGTGCCCAGAAATCTATTGGCGTTTTCTTTCAAAAAAAAAAAAAAAAAAATCAAAATGTTTATTTAGGTAAGGTACATACATAAAAGAGATTTTACAAAGAGTGATGGATTTATAGTTAGAGCTAGTACATACAATGCCTAAAGCCACTATTACGCAAAGCGTTTCGGGCATGAAAAACTTAAATGACTAAAGCTTAATACTAATTGAGCATAAAGAGTAAAATGAAAACATGGAATGAAAACATAGCTGAAAAAGCAGCACAAATACAATTCTGTCGACAAACAGCGCTCTTAAAAAAAACAGACATTGGATGACATTAGAGGGGTAAGGTAGGTTACAGGGAATTTATTAGGTATAGCTTCGTTTTTATCTTAAACTGGTTGAGAGAGGTACAGTCTTTAACATGGTTGGGAAGGTCATTTCATTTAAAGCTATACATTTGGAATAATTAATTCCAAATATTTAGCAATATATCGAGAACTGTAGTAAAATTTTGTTGACCTAAGATAAAGTGAAATCCACACTAGTGAATTTATCTATCATTATACTATTATGCAGGAAGATGGGTCTATCTATGGGTCTATATGACCCATATCTATGGGTCATCCAATAAGGTCAGCACACTTTTATATATCCCTATCTTTAGGCTTTAACCCAACTATAAGCTTTTTTTTATTAACACATTTATTAACACTTTTTTATTAACACATGTGCATTTATGCAGCTACCCCTAGACTATATTAAGGGGGTACATGGTGTATGAAGACCTACGTACGTGATACTAAAAAAATCCCACGTGATCAGTAGCCAGGATTGGCAACTTTTGTGAGCAATATGAGGATATCCCCGTGAACACGAGATGTGATAAAGTGATTGCAAAGCTCCCGGTACCTCATGTCGTGGGGGGTCTGAAGGGTCTAATAACTGGACATTCAGTGATGTAGTGTGCACAGACACACTTCAAGATCCTACACCACCAATGATCACATTCACTCCAAACATCTACCACCCACGGGCTACTCATGCCCGTGCCACCTTGTGTGGTGGCACGAGGAGGTAAACTATGTAACTAACATATAAAGACTGTAACTTGCTTAATCAAATGAAATCTGGGGTTCACTTCCTGAGCCTATGTGTCTAACCTTTCCACTACCACCAACAGGATGGGTATAGTATGCATAGCAAATGAACTAAACCATTAAATCCTAGTGTATAACAAAATATTAAGTGATATTGGTATGAGACTTGAGTTAGTTCTGGGATATTTTTATCGCCCTGAGTTTAAAAATTTTTCAAAAACAGTTACATAACCTTTCAAAGGCGATGTCCCTATGCTTAGGTAAGGCAGTGTGGATGGAGGCGCATGAAAACATTTTTACTGGTCAATAACGTTCTTTTCCTTGATGTCAGAGGTGAAATTGAAATTGAAATAAGTTTATTGAGGTAAAATACACACAAAGGGATGAGGTAGCTCAAGCTATTCTCACCCCGTTCAGTACAACGTGTTAGTACATACATAGACACACATCACAAACAATAAACATTACCAAATATTCTGAGAGATAAACATGTACATTTCCTCCTTCACAAGTGGTATGGTATCAGATGTCAGAAGTTCGTTTGATTATTGCTAAGCTCTGGTAGGCCATACCCACAAGTTTACTTAGACGTTTATTGTTAAGCCATGTCGATAGGTTTACCTTACGCTCGACGCTAGGCTATGTTCACAGGTTTACTTTACGCTCGTCGCTAGGCTATGTTCACAGGTTTACTTTACCCTCGTCGCTAGGCTGTGTTCACATGTTTACTTTACGCTCGTCGCTAGGCTGTGTTCACGTTTACTTTACGCTCGTCGCTAGGCTGTGTTCACAGGTTTACTTTACGCTCGTCGTTAGGCTGTGTTCACAGGTTTACTTTACGCTCGTCGCTAGGCTGTGTTCACATGTTTACTTTACGCTCGTCGCTAGGCTGTGTTCACGTTTACTTTACGCTCGTCGCTAGGCTACGTTCACATGTTTACTTTACGCTCGTCGCTAGGCTTTGTTCCCTGGTTTACCCTACGCTCGTCGCTAGGCTGTGTTCACAGGTTTACCTTACACTCGTCGCTAGGCTTTGTTTACAGGTTTACCTTACACTCGTCGCTAGACTTTGTTCACAGGTTTACTTTACACTCGTCACTAGGCTGTGTTCACTGGTTTACCTTACACTCGTCGCTAGGCTTTGTTTACAGGTTTACCTTACATTCGTCGCTAGGCTTTGTTCACAGGTTTACTTTACACTCGTCACTAGGCTGTGTTCACTGGTTTACCTTACACTCGTCGCTAGGCTTTGTTTACAGGTTTACCTTACGCTCGTCGCTAGGCTTTGTTTACAGGTTTACCTTACACTCGTCGCTAGGCTTTGTTCACAGGTTTACCTTACACTCGTCACTAGGCTGTGTTTACAGGTTTACCTTACACTCGTCGCTAGGCTTTGTTCACAGGTTTACCTTACACTCGTCGCTAGGCTGTGTTTACAGGTTTACCTTACACTCGTCGCTAGGCTGTGTTTACAGGTTTACCTTACACTCGTCGCTAGGCTGTGTTTACAGGTTTACCTTACGCTCGTCGCTAGGCTTTGTTCACAGGTTTACCTTTACCAAAGACTCCCGTTCGGTTCTTGTATTTATTTGGCGTCTAAGGTGTAGAACTTTAGCAGATGCCAACGAACATGAGTGTGCCTATGACCGTAAGAACAGTACCTAAGAATACTGGCAGTATAAGTAAGTGCTTACTTACAAAGTTATGAAAAACAGACATTAGGGTTATGTTTAAATTTAGAAATTGCTGAGTGTTTGGATTTAAAACTATGTAGATAAAAAACATGCCAGTCAGCTTCTTGATGATTAAACATTATTTCAAGAGTGTATGCGAGAGTTTAAAGGTGATACATTTTACAACAAGCCATGGGTGGTATGAGCGTTTTAAATGTTGTTGTTGTAGTTGATTTAGGGGTGACGACGATCGCGGGATCGGATGCACCCCGGCGTACCCGTGAAGGGTTAATCGCGAAGCCTAACGACGAAAGAATGTCGGTTATCAGCGGAAATAATGTGCCTCGCGGCCAATAAACTCGCAGATGACTGGGGAGCCCCAGGAGTCCCTCAGGGTGACAAGCATCGAACCCGCCCCACACAGATAACACCAGGTAGCAAAACCAAAAATTCGGCCCCAACTAAAACGCAAAAGTCATCCAGTGCCCCCCTGGCAGAGCAGAAGTCAGCCGCCCACCACGGCTCAGAGCACAGCAAGAGCCCACCAAGACCCACCAACCCCCGGCACCTCTCGGCCAAGCCAGCGTCGGACACCGTCACACCGCTCGAAGAACCAGCCAGAAAACGTTCAAAATCCATCAACTATCCTGTGACCCAAGGCGATATGTGCGCCAGGCGTCGTAAAAATCTGGACCGTAGAATAGGGATGCCAAACGACAGTATCATAATGCAAAATCGGGAAACAGAACGTGATCCGGCGGCCCCCAGTCGGAGCAGCGCGTCCAGACGTCAGCTCGTCGTCAAAGTTGAACCTGGAGTCTTGTTCAAGTGTGGTTGTAACTTGCACAACACGATAAGTGTATACAAGGCAACAGCCAAATAAATTACCTTAGAAGATAAAAATATATTAGACAGACAATCCTGCTTCTACACACGCACTTGACTGGTAAGTACAACTGTACTGCACCAGTACAGTCTCCGACACTTTTTATTCCATGTTTTTAGACATAATTAGATTTGTTCGAGTAACGCATCCCCGCATCATAGCAATGAATCTTATGGGAAAAGAGGTTTATATTTACAGTGTTTTGATTTGTCTATATAGAGAGCATCCCAGAAAAAAAAACAGGAGGCTAAGAGCACGGGAGTATGCGGAGCCGACATGGAACCCACATATCTCCAAACACAAATAAAATATTTAAAAAGATCAAGGCCTTGTACAAGGCCACAGGACTTGTACTGGCCATTAGAATACAATACAATACAATACAATTTTATTTAGGTAAGGTACATACATACAATAAATATTTACAAGGATTGTTTAACTTATAGGTATAGCTAGTACATACAATGCCTAAAGCCACTATTACGCAAAGCGTTTCGGGAGAAGACTGATGATATCCTCGTGAACGCGAGGTAATATAGTGATTGCAAAGACAGGGTAAGATAACTAAAATTTTAAACATTAATGGAAAGAAAAATTAGAGCGGACAAGATTTAGACGCATGAATAGATGAAAACAAGAATAGAAACAAAATGTTAGAAATTAACATAAAGCAGAACGAGAGGTTACAGGTGGGTAAAGACATAAGAAAGTATCTGTTCCGTGGGTGTAGTAGATGAAAGGAAAGAGGTAGTCTAGGCAGAATCAACACCCAACATTAAAGCATGATAAAATCATCAGATACCGTAAGGTTGTCGAGGTATTATAGAGATGAGGCTAGTCCAAGTCCGCCAGAACAAACACACTAAAAGTGGTGCAATAACAACTAATTAAATAATAGTTTGTGTTTGTGAGTCACGTAACATAACTCTTTATCTTGATAACGTGCAGATCATCTTAATCTATCTTGAGATGATTTCGGGGCTTTAGTGTCCCAGCGGCCCGGTCCTCGACCAGGCCTCCACCCCCAGGAAGCAGCCCGTGACAGCTGACTAACACCCAGGTACCTATTTTACTGCTAGGTAACAGGGGCATAGGGTGAAAGAAACTCTGCCCATTGTTTCTCGCCGGCGCCTGGGATCGAACCCAGGACCACAGGATCACAAGTACAGCGTGCTGTCCGCTCGGCCGACCGGATCCCCATTATGACAACTATGAAAAAACTGGTAATTGCAAGAAAAATTTATTTAATAAAACCGCAATAAATAAATAAAACAGTGTCGATATGACAACAATTGTGGTGTCACGTGACGTGGGTTACCACTGTCACGTGAGCATGGTCACCACTGTCACGTGACCATGGTCACCACTGTCACGTGACCATGGTCACCACTGTCACGTGACCATGGTCACCACTGTCACGTGACCATGGTCACCACTGTCACGTGACCATGGACACCACTGTCACGTGACCATGGTCACCACTGTCACGTGACCATGGTCACCACTGTCACGTGACCATGGTCACCACTGTCACGTGACCATGGTCACGTGACGTGGGTTACCACTGTCACGTGACCACGGACACCACTGTCACGTGACCATGGTCACCACTGTCACGTGACCATGGTCACCACTGTCACGTGACCATGGTCACCACTGTCACGTGACCATGGTCACCACTGTCACGTGACCATGGTCACGTGACGTGGGTTACCACTGTCACGTGACCACGGACACCACTGTCACGTGACCATGGTCACCACTGTCACGTGACCATGGTCACCACTGTCACGTGACCATGGTCACCACTGTCACGTGACCATGGTCACGTGACGTGGGTTACCACTGTCACGTGACCACGGACACCACTGTCACGTGACCATGGTCACCACTGTCACGTGACCATGGTCACCACTGTCACGTGACCATGGTCACCACTGTCACGTGACCATGGTCACCACTGTCACGTGACCATGGTCACCACTGTCACGTGACCATGGTCACCACTGTCACGTGACCATGGTCACCACTGTCACGTGACGTGGGTTACCACTGTCACGTGACCACGGACACCACTGTCACGTGACCATGGTCACCACTGTCACGTGACCACGGACACCACTGTCACGTGACCATGGTCACCACTGTCACGTGACCATGGTCACCACTGTCACGTGACCATGGTCACCACTGTCACGTGACCATGGTCACCACTGTCACGTGACCATGGTCACCACTGTCACGTGACCATGGTCACCACTGTCACGTGACCATGGTCACCACTGTCACGTGACCACGGACACCACTATCACGTGACCATGGTCACCACTGTCACGTGACCATGGTCACCACTGTCACGTGACCATGGTCACGTGACGTGGGTTACCACTGTCACGTGACCACGGACACCACTGTCACGTGACCATGGTCACCACTGTCACGTGACCACGGACACCACTGTCACGTGACCATGGTCACCACTGTCACGTGACCATGGTCACCACTGTCACGTGACCATGGTCACCACTGTCACGTGACCATGGTCACCACTGTCACGTGACCATGGTCACCACTGTCACGTGACCATGGTCACCACTGTCACGTGACCATGGTCACGTGACGTGGGTTACCACTGTCACGTGACCACGGACACCACTGTCACGTGACCATGGTCACCACTGTCACGTGACCACGGACACCACTGTCACGTGACCATGGTCACCACTGTCACGTGACCATGGTCACCACTGTCACGTGACCATGGTCACCACTGTCACGTGACCATGGTCACCACTGTCACGTGACCATGGTCACCACTGTCACGTGACCATGGTCACCACTGTCACGTGACCATGGTCACCACTGTCACGTGACCATGGTCACCACTGTCACGTGACCATGGTCACCACTGTCACGTGACCAAGGTCACCACTGTCACGTGACCACGGTCACCACTGTCACGTGACCATGGTCAACACTGTCACGTGACCATGGTCACCACTGTCACGTGACCATGGTCACCACTGTCACGTGACCATGGTCACCACTGTCACGTGACCATGGTCACCACTGTCACGTGACCACGGACACCACTGTCAGGTGACCATGGTCACTACTGTCACGTGACCACGGTCACCACTGTCACGTGACCATGGACCCCACTGTCACGTGACCATGGTCACCACTGTCACGTGACCATGGTCACCACTGTCACGTGACCAAGGTCACCACTGTCACGTGACCATGCACCCCACTGTCACGTGACCATAGTCACCACTGTCACGTGACCATGGACCCCACTGTCACGTGACCATGGTCACCACTGTCACGTGACCACGGACACCACTGTCACGTGACCATGGTCACCACTGTCACGTGAGCTTCAGTGAAGCCTGAGTTACCGCTGAATAATATTTGACTAAACAATTTGGAAAGTACTCCCAAAAATTACGGTCACAGTGATATTCCGAAAATGTGGGAGCCCATGTGTGGCTTTGAAACATGGAATGTGTAATTATAACATATAAACACACACGGCATATTTGTGTAAGGCATACCAAGCCTTATTTCCATATATTCTATAGTGATCTGTAGGTGCGTAGGCGGCTCCCAACCGACTGGACCCGAGTTCGACTCCCAGGCGGGATGAGGCATCTGTGAAAGTTTATTTTACTCGACTCTCTTCTCCACTCTTTAAACAGTAACCAGGTAATTTGGCGGCTGTTGTGGGTTGCATCATGCATAATATCAGGCATTGGCATAGGATGACGTCGATAAGCCTAACTTCCTTCCTCTCCTCCCCGGCTTTGTATCCGGCTGCAGAACAACTTGTAACCATCCAAACTTTGTCTTTGATAATGTTCACAAGGGTCAATGAAACGCATCTTTTAGGGTATATATATATAATATATATATATGCGTGAATAGTCCCCAAGCAAATATGCGACTGAAAACTCCAACACCCCAGAAGTGACTCGAACCCAGGCCACCAGGAGCACAACGCAACTGGGGGTACATGGTACCTTAACCGCTTGACCATGTTGTGAAGCAACCAACGACCTTAGAAGAGCTTTAAGAGTCCCTGAACCTCAGAGTAACCACCCTGAAGCCATCAACACAGCCACTCTTCTGGTCAAAAAAGGTGTCCAGCAGCTGGACACCCTCATAAATACTGTCAAGCAGTATCCTCCCCCGCGATAGCAGCCTGACAATTACATGCGACCTCAGCACACAGTAAACATTTACAAAAAATAAATAAATACCACATACAGGTAGCCACATGAGTCTACCACATGGGCTATTCATGTCCATGCAACCTCTTGGGTGGCTTAATCTTCACCAATCAATCTTGTAAGTTACAGCCCCGCTCATGTGCCAGGCAAGTCCACAACGGGCTCACCATTGGCTCACAAGTCAAGCCTGGCCTCGGGAGTAGAAGAACCCCATCAACCAGGTATCAACCATAGCCCGTGCTACTTGGAACTTTTAGTTCAGAGTTGCTGAATCAGAACAACAACCTTGTCTGTTCAGTATAGTTGTGTCAGTTCAACACTGTACTCCTAAACATGTCACACTGCTGACGATGTGTCGAACAATACAAATGGAAAGATCATGTGAGGTAGTGTGTCTTCACCCTCAAGATGATAGAAGATATTTACGTAGAATGGAAAATATACATAAGAAAAATAATAAGTCACAATGCTGTTGTGTTTTATGAATATATATTATATATATATATATATATATATATATATATATATATATATATATATATATATATATATACAGACGCGGAGAGACGTGGTAGTAATATTACGTGAGGGGAGAGAAGTAGTGAGGGGATAAAGGCCAAAGAAAGCAGAGAGGGGAGGCGTCCTTTGTGCAGGTTTCTTCCTTTATTTACGCACCTTCACCTCACTACCTCTCCCCTCGTGTAGGTTGCTCCCCTCACCCGCCACATGTCGCTCCCTCACCCGCCACGGGTCGCGGGTCGCACCCTCACCTTCTTACTTTCACTCTTATGTATGTGTGGGTCGGGTTATTAATGGATATATTGCTCACGTTCTGCTTAAAACCAAAATGGAAGATATGTGCAGTATATATTTATATATATGTGTGCATATATATATATATATGCAGTAATGTCACAGGTCACGTGACATTGGACTGCAAGAATAACTACAGGAAAATGGAAAATAGTTTAAGCCTCGCCTCCCTCTCGGTACTTGTCAGAAAAAAACACCTTTTTTCTGAAAAGATCCAGAGAGACGAAGCACAAACTATTTCCCATTTTCCCGGTAGTTATTCTTGCTATATATATATATATATATATATATATATATATATATATATATATATATATATATATATATATGTCGTACCTAATAGCCAGAACGCACTTCTCAGCCTAATATGCAAGGCCCGATTTGCCTAATAAGCCAAGTTTTCATGAATTAATATATTTTCTCTAATTTTTTTCTTATGAAATGATAAAGCTACCCATTTCATTATGTATGAGGTCAATTTTTTTTTATATGAGCTAAAATTAACGTAGATATATGACCGAACCTAACCAACCCTACCTAACCTAACCTAACCTATCTTAATAGGTTGGGTTAGGTTAGGTGGCAGAAAAAGTTAGGTTAGGTTAGGTTAGGTAGGTTAGGTAGTCGAAAAACAATTAATTCATGAAAACTTGGCTTATTAGCCAAATCAGGCCTTGCATAGCAGGCTGAGAAGTGCGTTCTGGCTACTAGGTACGACATATATATATTATATATATATATATATATATATATATATGTCGTACCTAGTAGCCAGAACACACTTCTCAGCCTACTATGCAAGGCCCAATTTGCCTAATAAGCCAAGTTTTCATGAATTAATGTTTTTTCGTCTACCTAACCTACCTAACCTAACCTAACCTAGCTTTTTTTGGCTACCTAACCTAACATTACCTATAAAGATAGGTTAGGTTAGGTTAGGTAGGGTTGGTTAGGTTCGATCATATATCTACGTTAATTTTAAATCCAATAAAAAAAAAATTACCTCATACATAATGAAATGGGTAGCTTTATCATTTCATAAGAAAAAAAATAGAGAAAATATATTAATTCAGGAAAACTTGGCTTATTAGGCAAATCGGGCCTTGCATAGTAGGCTGAGAAGTGAGTTCTGGCTACTAGGTACGACATATATATATATATATATATATATATATATATATATATATATATATATATATATATATATATATATATATATCAATGCTCAGTATACCTGGGGAACAAAGATAAGCCTCAGTATACCTGGGGAACAAGGATAAGCCTCAGTATACCTAAAGGGTACAATCATTTGATTGCAAATTTCTTGTTTAATAATCGCTCGCATAATCTGGAATCCAACAGCCTGGATACATATTTAAATTTGGATTTAAATATATATATAAATGCATTATATATATATATATATATATATATATATATATATATATATATATATATATATATATATATATATATATATAATATATATATATATATAATGACCAAGGTTGTTAGGATGTGATAACTGCAAAGGTTGTTACTGTGAGATAACAGCCAAAGATTGTTACTGTGAGATAACAGCCAAAGATTGTTACTGTGAGATAACAGCCAAAGATTGTTACTGTGAGATAACAGCCAAAGATTGTTACTGTGAGATAACTACCAAAGATTGTTACTGTGAGATAACTACCAAAGGTAGTTACGGACACTACCAAGGTCACTACAAGTAGATGAAGACGCCGTTCTTTCCCAGTGAGACTACTTCAAGCTCCATTCCTCTTGTTGTTGTTGTTGTTTAAGATTTGCTACCCGGAACAAAACCTTCCAAGTAGCACGGGCTATGGTGAGCCCGTTGGTAACTCTTGTGTCCGGGAATATAATTGGTCAGGTGTCACTCACCGCGTCAAACATGGCACGTGACAAATGCTGTCCTCAGGTAATTGGCTGGTTCAGGTCCCCTTGTTCCCAGGGAGACCATAGTTCATGTTGTCTGTGTTGATCTTGTAACTTCAGACTCACACCATCCTCTTATGGCATATATACCTGTTCATATCACAACGATATATTATATTTATATATATATATATATATATATATATATATATATATATATATATATATATATATATATATATATATATATATAGTCCTGGGGACCATTCAGGCTTGTTCGCATTTGTGTTCCTCACGTGTGCCCCAAAGAATGAGGTGATTTGATAAAATGCTATGCCCAAGATTACCATCAGAGTGCCGGCGGGCTGATGGGCTAAATAGCCTTGGCTACCATCAGTTTTTGTCCGGTCGTGATGGTCAAGTGAATTAAGGCGTCCTGTACATACCAGTTGCGTTGCTCCTGGCAGTATGGGTTCGAGTCACTTCTGGTGTGTGAGTTTTCAGTTGCATATAGTCCTGGGGACCATTCAAGCTTGTTCGCATATTATATATGTGTATATATATTTCCAGCGCCTCAGTGTGGCGATACAGAGGGGAAATGCGCACTGCATCCAGGGTTCCTGCCCGCCATCTGAGGAGCTGGAGGAACTCGACAACCTATGATAACCATCTTTGTAACCCATATGTAACTCCTTTTTTGTAACAAAGTTCAAATAGAGTAAATATATATGTGTACATACAAAAGAATGGGGGTGGTAGGAGAAGATAATATTAGTGTTCAGTGAGAAACCACAAGGTCTCCTCTGAATACTTTTTATTTTCTTCTCCGAGGCTATGGGTCCCCACATTGGCACCAGAGGTGGTACCAAAAAAAAAAAAAAAATATATATATATATATATATATATATATATATATATATATATATATATATATATATATATATATCATTCTCGCATACCATTTCCCAGCAGTCTCCTATTACAGCTAATTACATACAAAATATGATAGCATTCTTTTGACAATTTTACCGTCATCAATGCTTTAAAATTTACCATGTGGCCAAATAGTAATTCAGAACCGAGTAATATGGTATTGCAAGGTTTCTCACAGGGGTTGAGTTCGCCGTCCATATACAGTTATAGATCTTCAGGTAATACAGACAGGTGCACAGAGGAGGACGATGAAGCATCTCACAGTAAATGTCCGGACACGCCTCCGTAGAGCTGCAGAGTGAGAGCTCGTGCGGATTAGAGTTCAGAGTTGGAGGTGAGTGTAAAAGTCCAACTGGTGAGACTCTTCCAGCTTTTCTTGTAAGGAAACCAGGGGGAAGATGAGTACTGGACCTAACAGCTGAAAAGTGCTAACCCAGTTCATTTGCGACCAATGAATGTAGAAGAGAACAAAGTGAAGGGCAACATCTAATAAGGTGTCATGTAAAGGAAGGAGGGAGTGAGGAAGAGGCAGATCAGATGGACTGGTACAGAGCATCGTAGAGGGTGAAAAGATTCCAGGTCACCTTAACAAGCTGCCACTGAGAGAGAGAGAGAGAGAGAGAGAGAGAGAGAGAGAGAGAGAGAGAGAGAGAGAGAGAGAGAGAGAGAGAGAGAGAGAGAGAGAGAGACAGAGAGAGAGAGAGAGAGAGAGAGAGAGAGAGAGAGAGAGAGACAGAGAGAGAGAGAGAGAGAGAGAGAGAGAGAGAGAGAGAGAGAGAGAGAGAGAGAGAGAGAGACAGAGAGAGAGAGAGAGAGAGACAGAGAGAGAGAGAGAGAGAGAGAGAGAGAGAGAGAGAGAGAGAGAGAGAGAGAGAGAGAGAGAGAGAGAGAGAGAGAGAGAGACAGAGACAGAGACAGAGACAGAGAGAGAGAGAGGAGGGTGCAAGAAAAAGAGGGTTACAAGAATGGAGAAATGTTCACTTATGGAGGTCATCGAGGATTTCACAAGTCAGGTCTATATTAATGGAAGAGGAGCAGAAAGATCAATAAAGGGAAAATTACGAGTGCGCGAGTTTATTTGAGTCGGCTTGATAGAACTCAGGAGAGTCAACCGAGAAGAGAGACAGAAAGGTTGTGAAAGATGAGCATAGTATTTGTCAGAGCACCACCCCAGAAAGCGTGCCCACAGTTAAAATCAAAGTTAGAACAGACTCCAGTAATGAATCTAAGAGATGTTTAAGATTGCGAAGAGAAAGTTGTATAGGTGGGTAAGATAAATGGAACTAATTGTATACCATTTGTTCTCAAAGATACGGGTGGTAGTGGAAGGAACGTTAGGCTGGAGAAATGGGGGTCAAAGGGAACATCGTTCTGGTTCAAGAGTGAAGTAGAGTTGAGAGTTCCAGCAAAAGCTTAAGGAAAGGAAATAACTGCAGAAGTGACCAGGACAAGCACCAAGCATCAGTTCCTGGCACTTGAGTCCAACCACTTGGGCTGGACGGTAGAGCGACGGTCTCGCGTCATGCAGGTCGGCGTTCAATCCCCGGCCGTCCAAGTGGTTGGGCACCATTCCATTCCCCGTCCCATCCCAAACCCTTATCCTGACCCCTTCCCAGTGCTATATAGTCGTAATGACTTGGTGCTTTCCCCTGACAGTTCCCATCCTGGCACTTGACTGGTGCCAGCAACTGAGAAGAACTGCCATCACCATGCAAAGTGGTGAAAATTGTAAGATCAGAAACTGGAGTTTATTCAAATTGGCATAAAAACCACGTACACTGAAGAATTAAATTAGTGAAGAACAGTAATAAAAGTAAACAGAAAGAGAAAAATCTTGGGCAAAAAAAAAATATGCAGGACACTAGCGTAAATCAAGACCAGGTTCAGCGAAATGAAGATTGGGGTGGCATAAGTAAATCCCGCAATGCCGACTGTGTGGAGAGAATGGTGGTGAGGAACATAAACGAGCCGTCAGTGAGGAAGGTGGTAATGGGGTGAGAAAGGACAGAAACAGCTGCATGTCCTGGAGCAGGGGCACCATCAACAGTAGACATAATAGTGATGGGAAGTTTTATAGGATGGTGAGTCGACACTGCGACACTGATGAGGTCTGATCCAGGAACAATGAAGGAGAGGGAGCTATGGGAAGGACCGAGGCCTTCGTACCTGCTGGGGAAAGAGCGAGAGAAACCAGGTTTACGTTTCTGCATATGAGACACAGGCGTGCCAGTAGCAATATGGTACGCAACACAGTCTATAGAGGGAAGGGAGAATGAAAACGGACTATAAAAAGATGGCTAGGAGGATGAACATTGGCAGGGAGGGTCAAACGTCAGAGGGAAGTGCTGAGGGAGAATACGGAGCCGGGAGTCGAAGGAAATGACAATGGATATAGAAGAAAGAAGAGGTGGGGGAAGTGACACATATATGGAAGGTAGAAGACTGGAAAGAAAGAGTAAATAATGCTGGTCGGTGATACTTGAGGAACAGCCTCGGGTCCAGATCATAGGCGAGAGGAAGAAGGGGAGCTGGTGATCCCGGGGTTTAAGGCTTGAAAACGGTTGAAGAACTGAAGGGAAGGCGGCTGGAGTAATGCGACGCATCACAAGAACATGTCATGTCAGAAAAAGAGTTAAACGTTAGACCTGGTGCCTTACTTCGATGAAAGATGTAGATTTCCAGCACCTGTTCCAGAGGCATGGAGAGGGGACGAATTCCTGAATGAAACATGTGCACCAGCAAGAATTATGGAAGACGGAAGGGTGCTACCATCACAAGTGATCTTGACTACACTACGGGACTGACGACAACAGCGAGGAGGCGTTGAGTGGAAGCATCAGCCTGAAGGACAAAATCACCTTGGGTCTCGAGGATATAATTATTATCCTCAAGGGAGTCGAAGTTCCTCATCCCCAGCGGCAACAGTGTGGGAGAATAACGGTGCTGATCCTGGCGTTTAATTGGACACTTTTGGAGGCCTATTCTGTGGTCTCAACACTGCAGGACAAAGGAACTAGGCGGGACACTGTCTCCACAGAAGGGACCGCAACGAATGCCAGTCTGGGAAGGGTTAACAGTGACGTAAGTATTCATAGAGCCAAGCTACACATCCGGGCCAAATAAATCATGGTATGTATCAGTTGTTGAGGAAATCATGTGTTTGATTTCAAGTATGGCGTAATGATCCCCCATTCAGAAGGGGGGGTTAAAGGCAGAGTTGTTTCAACTAAAGGTGGATCCACTCCAAGTGACAAAGCAGTCACATCTGGAGACCTGGTGTTTAACCCCGCCATGGAAATGGCATGAAAGGATCACGTGGGTGACCCAAAGACGGAGCCGAGTTTGGGTCCATCGTAGCTAAGACCCCAAACTTCCATCACCGCTCGATTTGGGAGCCTGGTCGCCAGGCTACGAGCCTGTGTTCGAGAAGGGGTGTTGGTGCCCATGTGCAAGCATTTTTGTTTAAGTTTGGGTCTCGGAGCCAAAGTGAAGGGATGCCACCTACCCGAACAGCAAGGAAGACCTAGCTCTGACCAGTGCAGGAAAGGGTGCGTTAGATTGTCCCAAGTTGTGCCCCCTTTTAAAAAGGGTAGTCCTAATGCATCGCATATTCTTCTACCAGGCTACATATTAAACAAATATTTAGCCTGACATAGCTGGCAGGCAGTGCAAAATCAGTCATGGGAGTCAGAATGATCATGGCACACTGTTCCCTCTCGAATTCTGATGACCTATGAGCAGCCTATGTCGGTCTCATACTCCAAACCATTCACCTTGCAAAGTTGGGCGAGGCAAGTCCCGGAGCGTGTGGCCTCCAACCTTGGACAGACACACACTCTTATAGACAGTCCTACATATCTTGAGGTTATCTTGAGATGATTTCGGGGTTAGCATCCCCGCGGCCCGGTCCTCGAGCAGGCCTCCTTTTTGTTACCCAGGAAGCAGTCCGTATTAGCTGTCTAGCTCCCAGGTACCTATTTACTGCTAGGTAACAGGAGCATTAGGATGATAGAAACTATACCCATTTTTGTTTCCACCTCCATCGGGGATCGAACTCTTGCAACCAACAGGTATAATCTCTTATAAGAATAAATATGCAATTGAACCACAATGAAACTGAGTATATATATATATATATATATATATATATATATATATATATATATATATATATATATATTATATATATATATACACAAAATATCAAATCTCATGAAGGGGTGCATGTGCTTTCACAACTAAAAAAAAATAAAAAATAAGAGTCAAAAGGTAAGAGAGAGAGAGAGAGGTGAGAGCCGCATCCAGCCAGAGGGACGCAGCTCCCCAGGCACGCTGCAGGTGGAGGCAGCTGCATAAATCCCCCCGCCACACCACAACACTCCACCTCCAACACATGCATGCGCCCCCACCAAGGTAAATCCCTCACATGAATATAAAACAGCCAAGAAGGCTTCCTTATATATATATATATATATATATATATATATATATATATATATATATATATATATATATATATATATAATGTCGTACCTAGTAGCCAGAACGCACTTCTCAGCCTACTATGCAAGGCCCGATTTGCCTAATAAGCCAAGTTTTCCTGAATTAATATATTTTCTCTAATTTTTTTCTTATGAAATGATAAAGCTACCCATTTCATTATGTATGAGGTCAATTTTTTTATTGGAGTTAAAATTAACGTAGATATATGACCGAACCTAACAAACCCTACCTAACCTAACCTAACCTATCTCTATAGGTTAGGTTAGGTGAGGTAGCCGAAAAAGTTAGGTTAGGTAGGTTAGGTAGTCGAAAACAATTAATTCATGAAAACTTAGCTTATTAGGCAAATCGGGCCTTGCATACTAGGCTAAGAAGTGCGTTCTGGCTACTAGGTACGACATATATATATATATATATATATATATATATATATATATATATATATATATATATATATATATTATATATATGGTTCAAATAGCTTCGGCTATCACTTCCTTTTGTCCGGTCGTGATGGTCAAGTGGATTAAGGTGTCTTGTACATACCAGTTGCGTTGCTCCTGGCAGTATGGGTTCGAGTCACTTCTGGGGTGTGAGTTTTCAGTTATATATATATATATATATATATATATATATATATATATATATATATATATATATATATATATATATATATATATATTAGTATATTTTAGTAGCAGTCTTTCTTGTAAACATATATTATTAAATATGACCGAAAGGGTAAGATTAATGGTTCTAACACGAATCTTCTCAAAATTTCCTATGTTTTTCTTCACCGTCGAGGAAAGTTGGAAAATTAACTCTTCAAAGTTCATTTTCACACTATATTGTCTGACGCCTCGGGAAGCGTTTCGCAAGGCACTCCTTACATTTTCAAAGACAAATTTTCCATACTTTGCCAATACTTATACTCGCTTTGGGTGAAGTGATACAGTAAATGAGTGAGACGAACAAGTGTATCAATGGCATAATGGGTATTAATAAGCCATTGTGTGTGTTCTATCTTCCTGTTTCTGTGTTGGTTTGGGGTCTTGGAGTAGGTAGAATGTAATTATGTGTTAATTGGTTGTTGATAGCCAATTAACACATAATTACATTCTACCCTCTTCAAGACCCGGAACCAAGAGAGAAACAGTAGAAGCAAGAACATTGAACACACCCAATGGCCTGTTAATAGCCAGAGCCTCACTACTTGGCATAGTATACAACGACTAATTTGCCTAACAATGAGTAAATTTCGTTATTTCCATATTGGTTTATTCCAATTAAAATTATTATATTATAAACATGAATTACTGACAGGTTAGGATAGGTTAAGTAGATTAGTTGTCAGTAATCTTTGAATTGCATTGTTAGGATGTGCCTAAGATATCAGGCAGTAATACTTGTGACTCATATTGTCTTAACGAAAGTGCACAGACCCGAGTGTAGGTTAATTCTCTGGCAATATAACTTTGATAAATAACTGGAAAATCTTTACCATGTGGTGGTTGGTTGCCAATAATTATTTAAAAGTGTTTACCACCAAAATATTTGTGCGGAGTCATGATCTGATAGTTCATTCATGTGATGTTCCAACATTAATGGACACTTATAATCTGTAAACATTTCTTGGATATTTCCTTTATTTAATTGCATTTTATCGCAATGTTTTCATTAATTAAGAAGCAATAAGATACTTATCTTAACATACTAAGAAGGTTAGGTTAGGTCGGTGTTTTCTATTAAGCTTTTCAAGGTAAACTAAAATATTCACAATAAATTAGTATGTCACATATGCACTTATTAATAAGCCAATATTGAATATAAGCAAGTGCGAGAACGGGTTGTTTGATTACACCGGTTGAAAAATTTCACGTTTTTTTAATCATTCTTAACTTCTAGTATAATATATTTTGCTTAGTTTTGAATATCCTTAGCCAATGGTGAGGTGGGGAACCAGTTCACAGTAATGGGTATGGTTAAGGACCCTTGGCGTGAACGGTCCGTAATAGTGTCAGTGAGAAGCTGGTTCATGAACACTTACACCCCCACTGTCACGCTTACACCCCCACTGTCACGCTTACACCCCCACTGTCACGCTTACACCCCCACTGTCACGCTTACACCCCCACTGTCACTCTCACACCCCACTGTCACGCTTACACCCCCACTGTCACGCTTACACCCCCACTGTCACGCTTACACCCCCACTGTCACGCTTACACCCCACTGTCACGCTTACACCCCCACTGTCACGCTTACACCCCACTGTCACGCTTACACCCCCACTGTCACGCTTACACCCCACTGTCACGCTTACACCCCACTGTCACTCTCACATCCCACTGTCACGCTTACACCCCCACTGTCACTCTCACACCCCACTGTCACGCTTACACCCCACTGTCACGCTTACACCCCCACTGTCACTCTCACACCCCACTGTCACGCTCGCACCCCCACTGTCACGCTTACACCCCCACTGTCACTCTCACACCCAACTGTCACTCTCACACCCCACTGTCACTCTCACACCCCACTGTCACGCTTACACCCCCACTGTCACGCTTACACCCCCACTGTCACGCTCACACCCCACTGTCACACCTCACTGTCACTCACACTCACACCCCACACGCACACTCACACCCCCACACGCACACCCCCACACCCACACACTCACACCCCCACGCCCACACTCACCCCCACGCCCCCCCCCCCACACCCCACTGTCACAGCAGGTAATTACTTCATCAAACACCTAAGGTCTTCAACCTAACATGAGCGGTAACACAAGGAGAAAATTAACTATTTATCATACACTTCTCCCCCGTTAACTGTTGATCTGTTTTGTGGGTTGGTGGGGGAGGGAAGGCCACGCTTACTGTTGTCCGTTAGTGAGTGTGCATTAACGTTCCCTCGTGTGAAGTACAGGAGAAGAGAGTTCACTGTTACTCTGTTACAAACGTTCACCGTTGTCTTGTATGAGGCTGAGGGGAAAAACGTTCACTAATACCCTGTATGGGAATAAAAACGTTATCTGCTGGTTTGTATGGAGACGAGGAGGAAACGTTCATTTTTTGTCCTATATTGGAAGAAAAACGTTCACTTTTGTCCCATATTGGAAGAAAAACGTTCACTTTTGTCCTATATTGGAAGAAAAACGTTCACTTTTGTCCTATATTGGAAGAAAAACGTTCACTTTTGTCCTATATTGGAAGAAAAACGTTCACTTTTGTCCTATATTGGAAGAAAAACGTTCACTTTTGTCCCATATTGGAAGAAAAACGTTCACTTTTTGTCCTATATTGGAAGAAAAACATTCACTTTTGTCCTATATTGGAAGAAAAACGTTCACTTTTGTCCTATATTGGAAGAAAAACGTTCACTTTTGTCCCATATTGGAAGAAAAACGTTCACTTTTTGTCCTATATTGGAAGAAAAACATTCACTTTTGTCCCATATTGGAAGAAAAACGTTCACTTTTGTCTCATATTGGAAGAAAAACGTTCACTTTTGTCCTATATTGGAAGAAAAAAGATGTGCTCTACCTGGAGGCTTCTTGTCGTTCTTTTAGACTCGGCTACTGGGAACCAAAAGTTCTAAGTAGCACGGGCTATGGTGAACCCGTAATGGACTTACCTGGCACAGGAGCGGGGCTGTAACTGTGTAATTACAGGAAAAACGTCTCCTAATAAGCTGGTGTTACAGTGAAGAACAACGGGAGTGTTACAGTGAAGAACAACGGGAGTGTTACAGCAGTGAGCGCTGAGTACAGTGACAAGGGAGAGTCGTGCTGCCAGCTACATGTGTTTCGGGTCGATATCTCCACTGGTGTCTTGCTGCTCCGACTCTTAACACTGTACTGTGTGTGTGTGTGTGTGTGTGTGTGTGTGGTGAATGTAATAGGTTAAGTAATAATTGTAAATAAGAAGCAATAAGATGCTTATCTTAACATACTAAGAAGGTTAGGTGAGGTCGGTGTTTTCTATGAAGCTTTTCAAGGTAAACTAAAATATTCACAATCAATTAGTATGTCACATATGCACTTATTAAATAAGCCAATATTGACTATAGCAAGTGCGAGAATGGGTTGGTATTCACCTATTTGTTTTTGCGGGGGTTGAGCTCTGCTCTTTCGGCCCGCTTCTCAACTGTCAATCAACTGATACTAACTACTATTTTTTCCTGTCTAACTCCCAGGTACCTATTTACTGCTAGGTAACAGGGGCATCAGGGTGAAAGAAACTTTGCCCATTTATTACTGCCTGGTCTGGGAATCGAACCCGGGCCACAGAATTGCGAGTCCTGCGAGCAGTCCGCTCAGCTACTAGACCCCCTAGTGTGCGTGTGTGTGTATGTGTATTTACTATTTGTGCCTGCAGGATCGAGCTGTTAGTTCTTGGACCCCGCCTTCTATCCGTCTGCGTCTATTGTACTAACTTCTAATCTATATTTGTTATATCTGCTACATATATTTCCCTCTCTCTCTCTCTCTCTCTCTCTCTCTCTCTCTCTCTCTCTCTCTCTCTCTCTGAGTCACGCACTCGCACATCCCCAGGATGCAACCCGCAATACTTCACTTACTCCCAGGTACCAATTTACTTCTAGGTAAATGGAAACATCATGTGAAAGAAACTCTACCCAATTGTTTCTGTCTCAGCTGGGAATCGAACTAGGGGTCCGGTGTATGAGTGTGTGTATTAATAATACAAAAGGTAAATTCTACTGGGTAGATATTTTGGGACAAAGAAAGTTACCATGGCGACACGGTAGAGTATCGTTGGGGTCTGCTCAAAACTCTATTTGAGTTTCGGGCAGCAGAAGCCTTCTGTCCTGCCAACTCACCAACTTCATCAGGTCCCATAGCAGGCTGAACTTAACACCTCGATTTTTGTTTATCCATACTTACCTGTACTCCTAAGGAACTATTGAGGTTGACAGGATTGTGTATATTAGTACATTTTCAAGCGATGTTAAGCAGCAGTGACAAAATGGCCTAACATGTTTGAATTAGAAAAGCGTTAAACATCAACAGATTCACCTAAACATTTTTGTGTCGAAACGATTGAATTCTGACCCATTTCCCGAAACAAAAATGTTTACCAGTAGAAAATTAACTAACTGATAAAACGGGCTACTAAATTATGACGTCGCGTTCAGTATATTCACGCCAACATTGAAAACAACTCCAGCATTAACCTAATTTAGCAAATTATGTCATAAAGATAATAATAAGAAAGCAGGAGAGAGCAGAGCACTAATTAATGTCAACATTACCCAGACAGCATTAAGAGGCTAAGAGTCGAGCAGGATGTCTTCCCACAGAAACAAAAACAGGTTTCTATGAGGGCAGTGAGAGAGAGAAACACGGGCCGAGCCGCTAGGAGAGGACTAACCTGAATATTGAAGGGCGGGCAAGAGCTTCCCCTCGACTGTCCTGCCATCTTTGTCTTTAAGCCAGAGTTCCACGTCTGGGGAGGCAGGAGGGGTCGCTGACGGTCCTGCTGGGATCTGTAGGTCTCCTGACTCTGGCCAGTCCTTGTAGTCTGAAACCTTTGATGCTAATGGATACTCGTTTTGCTTGGACATCGTCGTTTCTGGCAAGAATGAGTCGCCGTTCTTATACTCTTCTTCATATAATCCGAGTCGTTCAAATTCCTTTCGGAGCATTATCACGTGTTTTTCGTACTCTAGTTTCGAAATATCGAAATTTTTGTCACTGAAATCCAAGCTGGTGTGATTTGTGTCGAGAAAATCAAAAAGAACTTTAATTTTTTTGCATAGTTTCTCCACCTTATCTCCGTCTTCAACTTTTATGGTGTGTTCGTGTTCATTCCTCTTCATCCCCAGGACGTCCGACTCATCCTGACCAGTCGGATATCTTCCTCTCTCGAAATGCTCGTCCGCTGTTATACCCGTGTAATTGTCACCGTCCGTGTGCGTACCTGGGAGGCCACTCTGGTCCGTAGTTGTTCTGGGGTAGTCACCGTCCCCTGAGGCTGTATCAGGGAGGTCATTTCTGTCTGTGGTTGTACCAAAGACATCCCTCTCTGTGGTTGCACCAGAATAGTCATCTTCGTCTATAACTTCACCCGAGAAGTTATATTCGTAGTGTGTTGGACCACGAATGTCATCTTCATAGTGGGACGTGCCAAAGAAGTCATCTTTATAGTGTGTTGAACTATGGGTATTATCTTCATAGTGAGTTGCGCCAAGAGTGTCATCTTCATACTGTGTTGGGTCAAGTTTGTCAACTCTGTCCTTCCTTGTATCAAGTAGGCCATCTAGACCTGATGTTTTACTAAGGTGGTCCCTTTCATCTGTTACATGGAGGTAAGCATCTTTGTCCAGGATTATATTAAGGCTCTTATCACTATCTTCTGTTTTTCTTGGATGGTCATCTTCGTCCGTAATTGTGCTAGTGTGACTATTTGTGTGCGTCGCTGTCAACGAGTGATGGACACTTCCCGTTCTTGTGCTGTGGTCTGTGTTTACTGTCAAGGAAGGACCATTTTCTGTCATTTCTCTCTCAGGTGACCTATCTGTTTGTATTGGATTAGGTGGGTTAGCATTGTTCGTGTTTGATCTCTCAGCGCTTGTTATTATGGGATCACCTCTGTCCATAGCTGGGGTAGAATAGAGAGTGTCGTCTCGAGTTGATAGCGTGGAAGTACCGCTCCCTAGCACAGCCCACAGTCCCACAGTGGTGTCAGCATTAGAAAACGTATTTTCAGGGCGGCGTCGACCGTGTTGTGATTCGAGATAGTCATCTATGATCTCCCTTGTGTTTCTTCTATTATTCTGACCATTTTCCGAGATTCTGAAATCATTATGTCTTTCTAATTTCTCTATTTCGAAGTATTTGTGTAGTAGATTTACTTTCTTCATAAATTCTCGTTTATTCCTCTTAGTTGATTCGTTTGTGTGATGAACTACTTCGTCGTCCTCAGAGATGAGGGGTGAGGCGGTGGAGAACTTGCGCGAGGTGGAGGGCGGGAGCGGACTGGAAGGTTCGTTGTTTAAGAGTAACCTGAGGGGCGGAGTTAGTTTAATTCCGGTTGGCGCCAACATCTGGCGCCGCCCTTTGGGTACGTGGGCGCGGGTACTTCCGATCACACTTTGTGAAGGAGGCAGTGTTACCACTGGTATCCTAAGTAACTCCGCAAGACTCGAGTATGTTATTCTGTCCTGTGATAATTTTTGTGGTCCTTTATATCGGTTTTCGTTTTCAGTTATCAGAGTTTTTCGTTGCACCGCAGGTTCATGTTGTTTAGAAAACTGGTAATAATTAGCCTCACTCTGATGTCGACCTCCAACATCAGCTTTCAAAGTATTATAAGGCGGCTGTTCCAGCCGCGTACTACCACTACTCGGGAAAATGCTTTTGACGTTTCTTTGAGAACGGACGTGAGAAATCTGAGAAGCACCTGCAGTGTACAAATAGGGAACCCTTTTGTTTAGTGGCCTCAGTGTCTCTTCACGTATTTCTGGACTCTGAGGGTTGTTTGTATAGGATGGACGATGGTCTAAATCATGTACAAGGACCACTGGTGGAGGCGTGCCAGACCTTCCGGACTCGGCCGGGGGCGACGCTTGGGAGCTCGCCTGACCTTTCACAGCCGTCACCAACACCCACACCAGGACAAGCGCCCTGGATGACACTGAAACACTTTTCCTAGTTGAAAATTTCATTTCTGGGTGTCGTACTGGTTATTATTAAGAAGAAACTTGCTCTTAATTTGTGTGAATTTGATAACTTCGTTAGATTTTCTACACATTTTGTCACTTTCTGTATTTCATCGTTCCTTAAAGCAAATTGCTTTTTTTGTTTTACTTCCATAAAGTAGTGATCTAATTATTACATTAGTGTGATTAAAACTTTGCATAAGAACTCAGTAACTCAGTGTGTTTCCCAAGCATAAATGAGCTTACAAACACCAAAACGTTTACAGTCACAACATCAAGACGATGAACAAAGGTTTCTGTTAAGTTTTCAAAATGACACTGATGTACAAACAACGTTTACACAACACGTGCTGGTATTACAAAACTATTTACAGCTTGATATGTTACATTCTCAGGTCACAGGAAACGAAAACGAACACCGATATGTTCAGGAAACTTGACAACACTTGTGTTAGCTAGATTTTGACTACCAATAAACGTATTAAAGACGTCCGTTGTCGTCAGTAACTATCTATACCAGACACTGATCAGAGAGTTGCTGTCACTACTCTTCATTGTGATATTTAGTTAATCACAATATAATTACATTTTGTGTGAAGGGCAAGACACTGTAATTTCAATTTGTGTGACAGTGTTCCCGCCTCTCCACTGCCACGTATCTGCGTCCAACCTCACCACTTCCTTAGTACTAGCACGATTTATATACACTTAGATTTTACAAATAATATAAATTGTCTTGAATACAGAGAACACTAATGTCTTCACGCGCACACTTTACCAAACACTTAGAATCGATAAAATAAAATTAACCAACTTTCTAAATTTTCAGCAACTTAAACTGGTTAATGGGTGTTTCCAATGTGTTTCGCACAATCGAGTGACTAAGAGTGAAGGTGGTGTCTCACAAGAGGTGAGAAATGCATGCCAATTCTAAATTCGATGTTGATGGACGAGGGCGACTCGCTACAGCTTCCTTCCGTGGCTACACACACACACCTCACACACTTACTCTCCACTGCTCTTCAAATTTCCACTTTTTCTCTGCAACGGAGCAAGTACAATTTGCATATCAACAACTCTGAATATCCTTGCCGCAGGGAAGACTTTTTTTCTCTCCCTCACAGACACGGACGGCTCAGGATACCATAGAAAAACGGGCCATCGCAATAGGGCAGCACTCGCGAGGCTTCCTCAGTTAAACCAGTCCGCCCGTCTCCGCTCCCCGGCTTTAGATTGTCCGATAAGACCTTCGAGGGGGAATTCAGGGCTCAGGACATATATTTATAAATTGTATTCGTGGGAATATTCAACTATTTCAATTTCAAAAAGGAATTTCGTATGAAGGACAGTAATTAAAGAGAGCTGTCATACAGTGATTGGCGTGAGGGAAACGATAGTAAAGATGAAGCAGTTATGAGAACTGTATTATTTTGTTCTTATTAGTGAGAAGGTATCGGGCATCATTCAAAACAACTGTGGGTTAAAACGCTGAGATTGATGAACCCTGGCTGTGAAGGATGATAAACCCTGGCTGTGACGCATGATAAACTCTGGTTGTGACACATGATAAACCCTGGTTGTGACGCATGATAAACCCTGGGTGTGACGCATGATAAACCCTGGGTGTGACACATGATAAACCCTGGTTGTGACGCATGATAAACCCTGGTTGTGACGCATGATAAACCCTGGCTGTGAAGCACGATAAACCCTGGTTGTGAAGCACGATAAATCCTGGCTGTGAAGCATGATAAATCCTGGCTGTGAAGCATGATAAACCCTGGCTGTGACGCATGATAAACCCTGGTTGTGACGCATGATGAACCCTGGCTGTGAAGCATGATAAACCCTGGTTGTGACACATGATAAACCCTGGTTGTGACACATGATAAACCCTGGTTGTGACGCATGATAAACCCTGGTTGTGACACATGATAAACCCTGGTTGTGACACATGATAAACCCTGGTTGTGACACATGATAAACCCTGGTTGTGACACATGATAAACCCTGGTTGTGACGCATGATAAACCCTGGCTGTGAAGCACGATAAACCCTGGTTGTGAAGCACGATAAATCCTGGCTGTGAAGCATGATAAATCCTGGCTGTGAAGCATGATAAACCCTGGCTGTGACGCATGATAAACCCTGGTTGTGACGCATGATGAACCCTGGCTGTGAAGCATGATAAACCCTGGCTGTGAAGCATGATAAACCCTGGCTGTGAAGCATGATAAACCCTGGCTGTGAAGCATGATAAACCCTAACTGTGAAGCATGATAAACCCTGGTTGTGACGCATGATAAACCCTGGTTGTGACACATGATAAACCCTGGTTGTGACACATGATAAACCCTGGTTGTGACACATGATAAACCCTGGTTGTGACGCATGATAAACCCTGGCTGTGAAGCATGATAAACCCTGGCTGTGAGGCATGATAAACCCTGGTTGTGAAGCATGATAAACCCTGGTTGTGAAGCATGATAAACCATGGCTGTGACGCATGATAAATCCTGGCTGTGAAGCATGATAAACCCTGGTTGTGACGCATGATAAACCCTGGTTGTGACGCATGGTAAACCCTGGCTGTGAAGCATGATAAACCCTGGCTGTGAAGCATGATAAACCCTGGCTGTGACGTATGATAAACCCTGGGTGTGACGCACGATAAACCCTGGCTGTGAAGCACGATAAACCCTGGCTGTGAATCACGATAAATCCTGCCTGTGAAGCATGATAAATCCTGGCTGTGAAGCATGATAAACCCTGGTTGTGACGCATGATAAACCCTGGTTGTGACGCATGATGAACCCTGGCTGTGAAGCATGATAAACCCTGGCTGTGAAGCATGATAAACCCTGGCTGTGAAACATGATAAACCCTGGCTGTGAAGCATGATAAACCCTGACTGTGAAGCATGATAAACCCCGGTTGTGAAGCATGATAAACCCCGGCTGTGAAGCATGATACACCCTGGCTGTGAAGCATGATAAACCCTGACTGTGAAGCATGATAAACCCTGACTGTGACGCATGATAAACCCTGGTTGTGACGCATGGTAAACCCTGGCTGTGAAGCATGATAAACCCTGGCTGTGAAGCATGATAAACCCTGGCTGTGAAGCATGATAAACCCTGGTTGTGACGCATGATAAACCCTGGTTGTGACACATGATAAACCCTGGTTGTGATGCATGATAAACCCTGGCTGTGAAGCATGATAAAGCCTGGCTGTGAAGTATGATAAACCCTGGCTGTGAAGCATGATAAACCCTGGCTGTGAAGCATGATAAACCCTGGCTGTGAAGCATGATAAACCCTGGCTGTGAAGCATGATAAACCCTGGCTGTGAAGGATGATAAACCCTGGCTGTGAAGCATTGATAAACCCTGGCTGTGAAGCATAATAAAATCTGGTTGTGAATTACACACGCACACACACCTGCCTCCTACCCACTCCCTCACCATCTTCGAGTAACTCTGGGAATAGGGTGTCCAAGAAGAGCCTTAAGGCATGCTTCACGAACGCCGACGGAGTTACACAGCATAGGAAATAAAAGGGTGAAAATAATCCTGATTTAATTGCATTTGTGGCAAAAAACAACAATTAATTATATGATCTCTGATGCAATATTTCCAGGGGGATTCTACGTAATAAGGAAAGAAAGCAAGCAAGTAAGGAGACAATTACTATTTTTAGTAAAACGGGAGTGGAAGTTCAATGAACAGGTGGGGTGGTGCGGACTACAGGTTCCCGGGTGGGGACTACAGGTTCCCGGGTGGGGACTACGGATCCCCGGGTGTGTAACAGAAACGTTCAGAAGTTTTTAGACAGAAAAAGTAGAAGGAAATAACAAGATTTATAGGAAAATATGACAAGCGGGAAAATAGGGAATCCTTGCATTGATCGACCCTGCAAGCACATCGAGCGCGCACGCACGCGCGCACATGCACGCACACGCACGCACGCGCGCGCACACACACACACACACACACACACACACACACACACACACACACACAAGTGGTTCCCAGAACTGAAGGGCAAGAGCTACGAGGAGAGGTTAGAGGCATTAAATATGCCAAAACTAGAAGACAGAAGAAAAAGAGGTGATATGATCACTACATACAAAATAGTAACAGGAATTGATAAAATTGATAGGGAAGATTTCCTGAGACCTGGAACTTTAAGAACAAGAGGTCATAGATTTAAACTAGCTAAACACAGATGCCGAAGAAATATAAGAAAATGCACTTTCGCAAACAGAGTGGTAGACGGTTGGAACAAGTTAGGTGAGAAGGTGGTGGAGGCCAAGACCGTCAGTAGTTTCAAAGCGTTATATGACAAAGAGTGCTGGGAAGACGGGACACCACGAGCGTAGCTCTCATCCTGTAACTACACTTAGGTAATTACACACACACACACACACACACACACACACACACACACACACACACACACACACACACACACACACCTGAAGCAAAATTTGCCAAATTGAATTTAATGGGTATAAATGTCACGTTATGGAATGTGGAATAGGAGAAAATAGGCCACACATAACCTACAAATTATGTAAAAAAGCTTTAAAGAATTTTGATAAAGAGATGTAGTGACGGTTCTTATTGAAAAGCTGTCACTAGCACAAAGAACATTGTGCGAGGAGCCTATGCTACGCTTTCCAACTTTAGAATCACTTTTTTTTAATACAGGATGCGAAATATTTAAAGAAATTATTCACGACCTTTGTGAGACCAAAGTTTGGATATGCAGCGGTTGTATGGTGCCCATTTATTAAGAAGCATATCACTAAACTATAAAAGATGCAAAGATATGCAATTAAATGGCTCCCAGAACTGAAAAACAAGTGCTACGAGGAGAGGCTAGAGGTGTTAACTCTACCAAAGCTAGAAGAAAAAGAGGTGATATGATCACTACGTACAAAATAGTAACAGGAATCGACAAAACTGACAAAGAATGTTTGAAAACTGCAACTTCAAAAACAAGAGGAGATAGGTTCACAGGAAATAAAGCTGCCGAAAAACATTAGAAAGTTCACTTTTTACAGAGCGGTAGACGGTTGGAACAAGTGAGGTGATGGAGGCCAAAACCGTCAGTAGTGACAAAGTGTCATATGACAGAGGAAGACGAGACACCACGAGAGTAGCTGGCTACACACACACACACTCCAGCTGGTACGACAAATTCCACAACAAAAGCCACTACACTGGGAAGGGTTACACCCCGCACAACCTATAACTGGTACACTAAGATATGGTCCCAACACGCACCAGTCCCGTCAACGTGCCCTCATTTACAGGCTCAACATAGCTCGTCCTATACGGAAATTTTGTTCCAGTAGATGAATAAAAAACAACGCCCAACGTTGTTGTTTAAATTTGAAATAAAAAACAACGAAAAGTCTGTCCGTTCGCCCCATACGTCAACCGTAAAGTTTCAAGTGATTTTGCCTGGGCCATGATTCATCAAGCATTTACGCAACCTGTTCATCAATCATGGTGACCTTGTTTAGTTATTTAACATTGTATGAGCTCCGAAGAACTACATGTTTGTCCATAGCAGTAGTAACCTTGGGACTGTTAAATTTCGAAGCTCGTAAACTGTTTAATAAATGTAAATAAAGCAGTGATTGAGGAAAGATGTACAGGTTTCGCACGTAGATGGGCAACGCTTGATGAACCCTCTCTCCGAGCCTATCCTGGTCGTTTCTTATGTTTAGGGA
The DNA here is from genome assembly GCF_040958095.1 of Procambarus clarkii. Lineage (NCBI taxonomy): Eukaryota > Metazoa > Arthropoda > Malacostraca > Decapoda > Cambaridae > Procambarus > Procambarus clarkii. The sequence continues at coordinate 18,952,070 of NC_091223.1, read as the reverse complement.
AGAAATAAATTTACGGCTATTTTAATTTCACCAAAACACGGGCAATTTTTGCACTTGGAGGGAAAAAGGATATATGAGGTGTATTAAATGAGAAGACAGGTTGTTGGGGCGAGCATTCTGCACTAATACCAGCGTCCCATCCCTGAATACCGAGCATTGGTCACACTGATTACTCGAGTAGTGACGTCAGCAATGACACCGAGTTTACACTCTCGCACTCCAGAGTGATTACAACCACTCGCAGCTATTCTAGGCTGTCCCACAATAATACTAGTTCATTAGTAGTGCACTCTACCACTGAATGAAAACTCTAGACCATACACTATCACACGGAATGAAAACTCTAGGCCATACACTACCACACGGAATGAAGACTCTTGGGCACATACTATCTCATAATCAAGTCAGCTTTGGACCTATCAGCTGTAACTAATATTTAAAATATATGGTATTCAGCAATAAACTAAAGTTTCGTAACTTTAGTTTATCGCTGAATACCAATAATAAAAAAATAACACGCAACTGCGCAGTACAAAAATCTACGTCACCAATTAATCACTTTAAAAAATATAATTCAGTGCATTTTTAAGAGAGGTTGTAAGCTAATGCTCCATCGAGGACAACATATGGACAACTAAATACCCAGTGATCCGTACAGAAGACGAAGGGAAGGACAGCGAATCTTCGCTACCGGGATTATGTTCCTAGCGAGCGGGAAGTAATCTTCGTTACGGGATTGGGTTCCTAGCGAGCGGGAAGTAATCTTCGTTACGGGATTGGGTTCCTAGCGAGCGGAGAGTGATCTTAGCTACCGGGATTGGGTTCCTAGCGAGCGGGAAGTAATCTTCGTTACCGGGATTGGGCTCCTAGCGAGCGGGAAGTAATCTTAGCTACCGGGATTGGGTTCCTAGCGAGCAGAGAGTGATCTTAACTACCGGGATTGGGTTCCTAGCGTGCGGGAAGTAATCTTAGCTACCGGTAATTGTGTTACAGGGATTGCCTATTGATTTCAGTAAAGTTCCTTCAGTGACGAAGTGGTTGCATGACCGCCAAACTCAAATTGCTTGAATTACTTCCTTTCAAACCCAAGGAATTGTCTAATGTTCCGTCAATCGGAGAGGAATAACATGCCTTAAATTACCAGATCAATCATAACGCGGAGTAATCACCATGCAGTGGCCACTGAAGGAAGAACTTGTGGAAGCCACCTCCACCCACAACCGAGGCCAGATTCGACAACAAATTCGAACGTCAGAATAATTTTATTATAACGCAACAGACTAGAAGGCTAACGCAAACAAGGCTAGAAAGCAAAGAATTAAGAGATAAACCTCATTTCCCCATAGACACTAAGTAAATGTAATTATGCATAATGGTAATTGTAAAAGAGAGCTTTAGATGCAAGCACAGGGATGATCTAATGGTATGAAAACGCCAAGATATTACACGAGGCTAATATAACCACCCAAATATTACAGCGACCACAAAGTCTGTGTTACTGTGCATGCATTAAGGTTACTTTATAAAGCCGAGGCATATAGCTAAGGACGAAATAAGCTTATATACTTATATGCAGCAACACATTAAGCTTAGAGGGATGGACTTTATGGGGGCCATGCTATAATTTAACAGGAATATAGGCTTTTAAGTGGCAACTCTGTAGAAAAGTTTATGGGATACACATTAACGCAAAATTTAATGGTAATACTTTAACATTAAAATTTAAGTTCACGAGGTCATACTTGAAGGTGGCAATACTACAAGCTTACGAGGTCATACCCGATGTTGGCAACAACACCTATACAGGGTAAGATAATATATACGGTTATATATTACTATACAATTAAGGTATATAAGGTAATATTGATTTAAATTAGCAATATGTGGCATATTACAGAAGAAACCTCTCAACGCCTCCGCTAGTATCATGCTGCCCTCACATCATCCTTGTCAGGTGACATCCCTTCACACTAGTCACAGCATCTTCCCTCACACTAGCCACGCTGCCCTTCCCTCATGCTAACCTCCTTGCCCATTCTTTCACGCTAGAGCCACGCTGTTCTCCCCTCACATTAGGCTTGCCACAGCGATATTCACACTAGCCTGTGCAAAGAACTTCGTAATATTGAACAGAACGTTTTCTTTTATCAACGTTCTCTTTTCCTAGTTACAACTGACAAAATAATTGTAACTATAATCAAAATTTTGTCTACTTTGAGGGCCCGTCACAGAGTACTGCCGCTACGCTCTCGCCAATGGTATTTCAAAGTTAAAAGTTCGGCCTTTGACTATGACAACAGTCCAGATCACGGGATGAGTGTCATGCCACATACACTTCACTATATTATCATTCATACTGTCACGGAAGAGTCGTCCAGAGTGGCCAAGCGAGTAGGCCCTGGGTGTCGTTGGTGACAGGTGGGAGCGTCACCGTCTACACTGCGCCGCGCCTCACGCCCGTCTGAGGCCCCTCTCCAGCGCTCTTTCCCCTAGACATTACTGATGCCACACACCGCTACACATCCCATCTCATACCGTCAATTATATCCCAGAAGCAAAACCTAATACTTCTAAGTGTAGTCAGCATCACTCACTTATCCTGCAAACTTTGACTGCACGTCGCAGAGGATTGTTTGTGAAGTGTTAAGCGGTTTAAAATATAAAAAACAAATCTTATATTAGTAGCGGTAGCTGGATGGCAATTGTTGACAGGTTGTTGCATACAGGTGAGAGCCATACGAGTAAGCAGCTGGCGGATAAAGACCTTTTGCCTACGCTCAATTGGGCTGTGTATTTGTTGTTACTTAAAGTATTTACACGAGTAATAATGGGTCATATAACATGCTGGTAAGGAATTACATTATTGAAATGTCAATACGTACATTCCAATTGTAAACAATGTGAACAAGAGCTAGGACATACTCTCCAACACTATATCTGTCATTGCCCTGTTATAAATGACTTTAGACCAAATGGTATATGAGGTACTTTGAGCTCTGTAATTACTTCATATACTCACGAATATTAGAAGATATTCTTGTGCTGTACCCAAATTTTGCTAGTGGAGGCTAATATATCAGCCTCGCATTTCATGTTCTCTCCTAATTCCATGTATGACTAACCATCCTGTGAGATGGAGATATTAGATGAAGTTATAGTTATCTTTTTATCTACACTTTGTAACTTTTCATATAGAATAGGGTAGCAGCACATTGTTGTGTGTACCTAAGCTTGTTAATAATAAAAAAGTAGCATAGTATTTCGGGCTTTACGACAATAAATCCCGTGTGAGAGTCTTTATAGGAAAATCTAGCATGATAACTTTTTCATGTTTAGGATTTAGAATCGATTACATATTTATTATTATAATAGAATAATAATATCTCAAAGTATACTTGCATAAACCACAAGTGAAGATTAACAAGGCCCCATAGTGGGTGTTGTCCAAAGATTGTTAATCTTCACTTGTGGTTTATGAAAGTATAGGCTTATATATATATATATATATATATATATATATATATATATATATATATATATATATATATATATATATATATATATATATAATCTACCTACACAGTGTTGAAAGTGTGTAAAATGTAGGCCATGATGCAGAGCACAGTCTCCACAACTGCATTTACATCTCTATACTATATTAGTGCACTTCAGTCTGTCAGAGGCAGAAATTGTTATTTACATAATATGAGAAGTTGTACGAGGGCTTTTATAGTAAATTATACGACGAGTCCAAGTATTTTCACTGCATGATTTACAGTTTCTATCAATAACATTCCGTATATTATTTTCCTCCATTTTATAGGCCTGGGTAAATGTATTGTTATGGTACAACACGAACCGTGCTAATTAGTACTTCTGGTTCATTGTGGTTCTCTTATTAGGTTGAAATCACGTGACGTCTGCATACATACATACATATGTATGTATGTATGTATGTATGTATGTATGTATGTATGTATGTATGTATGTATGTATGTATGTATGTATGTATACAGGTGGGGGGCCTGGTAACCTGGTGGATAACGCGCAGGACTCGTAATTCTGTGGCGCGGGTTCGATTCCCGCACCAGGCAGAAACAAATGGGCAAAGTTTCTTTCACCCTGAATGCCCCTGTTACCTAGCAGTAAATAGGTACCTGGGAGTTAGTCAGCTTTCACGGGCTACTTCCTGGTGTGTGTGTGTGTGTGTGTGTGGTGAAAAAAAAGTAGTTAGTAAACAGTTGATTGACAGTTGAGAGGCGGGCCGAAAGAGCAAAGCTCAACCCCCGCAAACACAACTAGGTGGAATACATACATACATACATACATACATACATACATACATACATACATACATACATACATACATACATACATACATACCTACCGTACATACATACATACATATGTCGCACCTAATAGCCAAAATTGCAAAATAATTTGAAAACTTTAAGCAATACAACATTTGTGTTACCTTCTGCATTGGATTTGAGATGAGTCACAACACAGGTTCGTGGATCCATCACCCATCACTGTGGTACAAACAGCCTTGTAGTCCTTGTAATGAAGGGTTTGGAAGATTGGACTGGGAACCCATCTTCATAAATTACTTCCGAGCCAGGTCGATCCTGGAGCACCGTGCTCCAGTGCCTCGCGCCTTCACTAAAACTGAGACAGGCTCGTGTGGCTGTCTGAAATTTAAGGGAAATAATGAATAAAAAATGCTGGAAGTAATGATAGTTTAATATAATATTTTTGATATGCTAAGGTCAGGCAAAGTTTAAAGAACATGAGAGTAAAGAGTGGCAGTGGTCAAGAATAGTGAGAGGAAGAGTGAGACTGTGACGAGCAAAGAAGTTTTTTTTTTTTTTTTTTTTTTTATTATTATTTTCTACCACATATAATAATAATAATAATAATAATCTTTATTTAGGTAAGGTACATACATAAAGAGATTTACAAAGTTTGTTGGCTTTATAGATAGAGCTAGTACATACAATGCCTAAAGCCACTATTACGCAAAGCGTTTCGGGCAGGAAAAACATTAATGACTACAGCTTAAAACTAATGGGTAAAAAGAAAAGATGTGATGAGTACATATAAAAAATAGAGGTAAAAGAGGGGGGAACATTGTTGAAAAAGCAGCACAAATACAATTACAAATTATTACAGAAAATTACATTCAAACAGCGTTGATTTGAAAAACAAAAAAACAAGAAACATACATGGGTTGACAACAGAGGGGTAAGGTGAGTTACAGGGAATTTATTAGGTATAGCTTCGTTTTTAACTTAAACTGGTTGAGAGAGGTACAGTCTTTAACATGGTTGGGAAGGTCATTCCACATTCTGGGCCCCTATATATATATATATATATATATATATATATATATATATATATATATATATATATATATATATATATATATATATATATATATATATATATATATATATATATATATATATATATGTCGTACCTAGTAGCCAGAACTCACTTCTCAGCCTACTATGCAAGGCCCGATTTGCCTAATAAGCCAAGTTTTACTAAATTAATATATTTTCTCAATTCTTTTTCTTATGAAATGATAAAGCTACCCATTTCATTATGTTTGAGGTCAATTTTTTTTTATTGGAGATAAAATTAACGTAGATATATGACCGAACCTAACCAACCCTACCTAACCTAACCTAACCTATCTTTATAGGTTAGGTTAGGTTAGGTAGCCGAAAACGTTAGGTTAGGTTAGGTTAGGTAGGTTAGGTAGTCGAAAAAACATTAATTCATGAAAACTAGGCTTATTAGGCAAATCGGGCCTTGCATAGTAGGCTGAGAAGTGAGTTCTGGCTACTAGGTACGACATATATATATATATATATATATATATATATATATATATATATATATATATATATATATATATATATATATATATATATATATATATATATATATATATATATATATATATATATATTAATGCACAACTATATTCTACCCACCTCAAGACTCCGCTCCAATATAGAAGCATCAAGAAATATGGACCAACAGGCTTTCTACAATCACTTCCATTCAATACCCATTGTTTCGTGTTCTGTCTTGTGTTGATGAATTTAATACCCTATTAAATACCACCTCACCCCATCCACCACACTCAAATGTAGATATAAACAAAATCGAAGATGTGTAAGTTCTATTCAGTTGTGTATGTGTAAACTAAAGTCTTTGAAAATGTAATAAGTTTTACGAAACGCGCTCAAGTGTCGCGTCAGACTAGAAATAAAAATGAATTTTGGAGAATTGATTTTTGAATTACCACCAACAGTGAAAAGAAATGTACGAAAGATAGAGAAAATTCGTGTTAGAATTATTATTCTTACTTTTTCGGTCATATTTAATAATATATGTCTACAGGAAAGACTGCTACCAAAATATACTAATATTAAAACGCACGACCCAGCAGCAAGGAATCAAGCCTTCACGATAAAATATCGCCAGGATCTGATTCGTGATCAGATATACAAGGCAGAAAATGAAATCAAAGACAACAAAACGCAACTACTTCATGCTACAAACGAATGGAGAAATAGCAACATCGACGAAAGTCTCCGTACCCGCATTGAACAACACCCCGACATCCTCACAGACCGACATCACCTCAGCACTGAAACAAGGATTATCAAGAAACTAACAACGTTATATGGAGGACCTATGGCAATTCCACGACCAAGAGATGGCTTCCTGAACCTTGCAGGAATCAACCTCACTGAGGACCAAGTCACTCTCCTAAATCTGGGTATAAACTGTCACGTTATGTCCAGCCCGAGTGAGATGGCCCGGAAAGTGGAGTTGGAAATTCTGTTGGACGACATATTCGACCTCGAGACACAAAAGAAGGTCACTACCAAAGATACCTTACAAGCAGAACTTATTGCGGAAGGAGGAAAGAATCGAGGCAATTACAGAAGCACCATACTGTCCCCCGAGCTCAAAGCGGCAGCTAAAAGCCTTCGTGAGAACAAGGAGATAGTTGTCAGGAGAGGTGACAAGTCGCCAATATACGTCATTCTTAAAAAAGACGAATATCTGGCGAAAATGAACCTCATACTCTCTGACCAAACTAAATTCCAAAGGGTAACGAAGGACACTACAGCCGAATTGAAAGCAAAGGTCAACAAACTGATCGAAACTGTGAACGCCAAGAAGTCCGGACTCCACCTGCCAAAGATTATTGGGGAATATAAACCTGGATATGCGTATGGAAATGTCAAGACACACAAGCCTGGAAACCCACTTCGGCCAATCATTAGCCAGATACCCACACCCACGTACAGACTGGCGAAGCGACTCAACGGCCTGCTGACTCCTTATGTCCCTTGCGCCTTCAGCCTGAAGTCTCCAAAGGAATTTGTTGACTTACTGCGGGGCACACGGGCCACAGGGATAAGAGCCTCGTTGGACGTAGAATCGCTGTTTACCAACGTACCTGTGGACGAGACAATCGGGATGATAGCCGATAGAGTGTATCGTGATCCAGCCTGTACTCCTCTTGACATACCAGAAAATATTCTAAGGAAACTACTCCAAGCTTGTACTAAAGAGGCACCCTTCTTGAGCCCGGATGGGCACATGTATAAGCAAGTAGATGGGGTCGCCATGGGTTCTCCCCTAGGTGTCCTGTTTGCAAACTTCTACACGGGTACCATCGAGCAAAAAGTCTTAGTCGACATGAACTTGAAACCAGCCATATACTGCAGGTATGTTGACGACATTTTTACACAGGTACCTGATGTCAGACATCTGCAGGAGCTGAAGGAGGCATTTGAGCAGAGTTCCGTGCTGCGTTTCACTTACGAGATGGAAAGGATGGGAAGCTGCCCTTTCTAGATGTAACAGTCATGGAAAGGAGCGGAGGTTTCCACACTGCAGTCTACACTAAGGAAACGAACATAGGAATGTGCCTAAATGCCAACAGCGACTGCCCAGACAGGTACAAGAGGAGTGTTGTTAACGCATATGTCGACTGTGCTCTCAGCCACAGCTCAGAATGGAAGCAAGTCGACGAAGAACTCTGTAGGGTAAGGCAGGTCCTAGTCAACAACGGCTTCTCCAATGGTTTCGTCGAAGACATAATAAGAAGGAAAGTGAAACGCCATGCAACCTCTGAAGAGACAACTAACACAACACCTATACCCCCTATTAGACTATTTTACAGGAACTTCTTTTCCACAGCTCATAAAACGGAGGAAAGGGTCCTGAAAGATATTGTTAATAGAAACGTTATCCCTACAGACAAAAATCAGAGGATACAACTGACGATTTACTATAAAACCAGAAAAACGGCCAGCCTACTCATGAGAAACTCTCCAGACACAAAGCAGAACGCTTTAAAAGAGACCAACGTCGATCGTCTATGCCTTCAAATGCCCTCTTGGGGACTGTAAGCTCCAAAAAACCCAGTATATAGGCAAGACAACAACATCTCTTTCTAGGCGTTTAACGATGCATAAGCAACAGGGCTCCATTAAGGAACATATAATCTCTTCCCACAACCAAACCATCGCCAAAGAAATCCTAGTAAACAACACAGAAATCCTCGATAGATACAGCGATAGCAGGCGGCTTGACGTTTGCGAGGCACTACACATTAAGAAGTCAACACCAGCAATCAACAGCCAATTAATGCACAACTATATTCTACCCACCTCAAGACTCCGCTCCAATATAGAAGCATCAAGAAATATGGACCAATAGGCTTTCTACAATCACTTCCATTCAATACCCATTGTTTCGTGTTCTGTCTTGTGTTGATGAATTTAATACCCTATTAAATACCACCTCACCCCATCCACCATACTCAAATGTAGATAAAAACAAAATCGAAGATGTGTAAGTTCTATTCAGTTGTGTATGTGTAAACTAAAGTCTTTGAAAATGTAATAAGTTTTACGAAACGCGCTCAAGTGTCGCGTCAGACTAGAAATCAAAATGAATTTTGGAGAATTGATTTTTGAATTACCACCAACAGTGAAAAGAAATGTACGAAAGATAGAGAAAATTCGTGTTAGAATTATTAATCTTACTTTTTCGGTCATATTTAATAATATATGTCTACAGGAAAGACTGCTACCAAAATATACTAATATATATATATATATATATATATATATATATATATATATATATATATATATATATATATATATATATGATGGTTTGTGTTTGTTTATGGTTTTTGTATGATGATTTGGGTATATGGTTTGTGTATGTTGATCATTTGTGTATGATTAATGGTTTGTGTATAGTAATGGTTTCAACAAAGTAATGTTGTGGCATGATATTGGGTTTTAGCAGCATTTACATATAATACAAAATATGCAAATCACTCTTTCTCAACAAAAATGTAATTAACAGCCAGCGTTCACATACATTTATCTCTAAAATATATACCCGTGTTATTGTTTATGTAAATACCGTACTAAGTACTTGTCATTGTTTCTGCAACACTGTTTTCCGTTTGCTACACAATTGCTGACCGAGTCATTGAAAATAGGAATATAACAGAAACTGTAGAGGGCCTATTGACTCTTACGATTAATCTTAGACCTTAATCGGTGTATTATCATATGCACTTAATGATTTTTTACCTGGTTTTACATTCAATTGCAAGGTATCTGCCCAATCTCTAGACAATGTTGACACTGCAGCACCAGTGTTCAATTCCAAGGGAACTAACTTACCATTACTGTAATTACAAAATTCACCACTTGTGACTTCACTGAACATACCTTTTCTTTCACCGAATATAATCTGCTTTCCTCACCTGCAGCTTCTTCAGATAGTTTACCTTCCTCTACTGCCTTAACCACATTACCACTACCTCTTCTTCCTGCATTCCCTGGTCGTCTCCTCTCCCAGGCCTTGCTGTTCTTGTTCAGATATTCTCTACACACTTTCTTCAAGTGCCCCTCCTTGTTACTAAAGTTACATATATATTCACGAAACTTGCACTTGCTGCTACTGTGATTGTACCCACAATGTTTACATCTGGTCTTGCCCTGTACTACCTTAATTTCTTGAGGAGATTTCGTACTTCCAAAAGTCCTGTCCAAGGTTCAAAATCTTCTCGAGCACTGTCCATGAAGTCATCGATTGTAGATCCAAGTTTTCTACCACCAGGTTAGGGAAAAATATCTCATTTTCTACTGCCATGAACAACTGGTCCCACACCCGGCCGTCCAACTGTGTTCCGAAGTTGCTGTAGTTCGCCAACGCCTTTAAATCCGCATATAAATCCTGTAAGGATTCCTGCTGCTTTTTCGTCCTCTTCTGGAAATCCATCAAACTCCTGTGGTATGAAGGTTTCACTACATAATGACGTTTATGCGGGGTAATCATGTGTACATAGGTCTTCGTGTGGGGTAGCCCTAGTGCACACAATTTACTGTGAACAATATATACTTCAAAACCCAGTGAAACTAAGTGTACCGCTTTCTTGTTGGCGTCCTCCTTAGTTTCACGTTACTGAATGTTTGCTTCCAGCAGGCTGAGCCACAGGTCCAACGAGATCTTGGTAGTGTTAAACGGCTTCATTCAAATGAGCGGGGTAGCCATGGCCACGGTAGGTTGCACAACTCAACTGTTGTACGTCAAGCGTCCACCCGTCCACACGACGTACCCTCCCACCAAATATTTTCGCGTTTTAAAACGTCCTAAAAACGACATTTCATTGTTTTGGGCACGTTTTAAATTACGAATTTTGAGAATTTGTAAAGACAAATATAAAATGTGAGGTCAAAACGTATTAATAGAACGTTTTTAAATGTCATGATATAACGTTTTGAAGCAAAGGTTTTTAAAACGTTAATTCTAATTATTAATTATTGAATTTATTAGGTATAATTATCATTATTGCATTTAGAAAGATACAGACAGAGAGAGGAGAGAGAGAGAGAGCAAGAGAGAAATAATAACGTCCTGTCCTGTCTAATAACGATGGTCAGCTTTCAGCCTCTGATTCTGCTATTGAGTTTAATAGGTTCTTCTCTTCCATTGGTTTATCCCTTGCAAATGATATTCCATCTTCCAGTACTGACATTAAGGACTATCTTACAGGTAACTATCCACAGTCTCTGTACCTAAAGCCTATTAACTCCACTGACGTCAATGAGATAATCCTTTCCCTTAAAACCAAGTCTGGTGCCCTTGAGGAGATACCAACTTTAATTTACAAAAAAGCCTCCAGATCTTTAGCCCCTGCTATTGCTTTGCTCTTCAACAAGTCACTTGAACTCCAAACCTTTCCAGATATTCTAAAAAAAGCGAGAGTAACGCCTGTCCACAAATGTGGTGACCCCACAGATGTTAACAACTACAGACCTATATCAATCCTGCCAAACTTGTCAAAAATTTTTGAAAAACTTATATACAAGCAGCTTTACTCATATCTAGCCAAACTCAATATACTTAGCCCTTGCCAATATGGCTTCAGACCCAAAAAAAGCACTAACGATGCACTTATTAGTATGCTTAACTCGATTCATACAGCTCTTGATAAAAAGGAGTTCCCTGTTGGGTTATTTGTGGACCTGCGTAAAGCTTTTGATACTGTCAACCACCATAACCTTCTTCTTAAATTACATCATTATGGAGTCAGAGGACACTCCCTACAATACCTCGAGTCCTACCTTACTGACAGGCTCCAATATGTTTCTGTGAATAATACAATTTCTCCCACCCTACCCATCAACATTGGTGTTCCTCAGGGCAGCATACTTGGCCCTCTCCTCTTTCTCATCTACATTAATGACCTTCCAAATGCCTCCCAACACCTCAAACCAATTCTATTTGCTGACGACACAACCTTCATTTACTCCAGTCCTGACCCTCTTGCTCTAAATGCCACAGTAAATACTGAGCTAAATAAAGTCCATCTTTGGCTAACTGCCAACAAACTCACCCTTAACATTGACAAAACCTTCTATATTCTGTTTGGCAATAAATCCTCTAGTCTTATAAATCTCAAAATAAACAATACCCAAATTTGTAACAAATTAGATGGCAAATTCCTTGGCATTCTCATTGACCACAAGCTGAATTTCCAGGGACACATTCTAAATATATCTAAAAAAGTTTCAAAAACTGTGGGCATTCTTTCTAAGATCAGATATTATGTACCACGCCCTGCCCTGGTGACTCTCTATTACTCCCTTATCTATCCTTATCTCAACTATGGTATTTGTGCTTGGGGTTCTACTACCCAAAATCACTTACGTCCTCTAATTAC